>NW_010973316.1:4189167-4190672 GCF_000737465.1 Haliaeetus leucocephalus | reverse complement strand
GGACGGAGGTGGCGGTGTGGAAGGGAAAGGGAGAAAATAAAATAAAATGAAAAACGAGGCAGGACTTGCATGACTTTGACAGGTTGTGGTATGGGCGGGGAGAGGCAGGGATGAGGCGCGGAGCCCGGTGTCGCCCAGGGCCGGAGCAGCACTCCGGGGAAGTTGGCCTAGGTTTCCTGCGCGGGGTGTGAGTGCATCTGCCGCCCCCCCCCCCGCCATCCCATCCCTCCCCACATCCCCTCCTCTCCCCCCGTTTTCGTGCCGATTCGTAAGGAACCGGTGGATCAAGTTTTTCTCTCTCTCTCCCCGCTGGTTAATCGCATTGCTGTAGCACCGGCTGACCTCCCTCCCTCCCTCTCCCTCTCTTTTTTTTTTTTGTTTTGTTCTTCATCTTCCTTCAAAGTATGTGCCATTCCTGAGCGAGTTTCCCCGCCGGCTCATCCCCGGGGCTGCCCGGCTCCCCGGCTCCGCATGCCCCACCTGTAAGTGCCGGGGGCGGGTTTCTTTCCCCTCTCCCCCCCTCTTCTCTCTCCCTCTCTTCTTAAAAAATATTTTTTAAACTTTCCCCATCTTGTTCTGTCTCCAGCGCGAGCAAAACTCTCTCACGCCATTCGTTGTGGAGAGGGAGGTTTAGCAGCTGGGATTTGCCATCACCAGCCTAAAAATGGTGACCAAACTTTTTCTTTCCCCCCTCCTCTTCCTCCTCCTCCCCCCCTTGAAGAAATAAAAAATTAAAATCAAACCATGTTTTAATTTCGGTTATGGATGTTTCTGCTTTTCTTTTTGTCTTCCTTTCTCTTCCTCCTCCCTTCCTCCCCTTTCTTTCCTTCCACTTCATTGGCTGGGATGATCTTTCCCTGTTGCTTCTGATGTTTCTTTCTTTTTCTCAGTGTGTGCCTGCCTACCTGGACTAGGGGGAAGATAAGGTAATTTTGAAGGGCTTGAGGAAGCGGCTTACCTGTTTTGAAAACTTTTTTTTTTGAGATCTCTTTTTAAGAGTCTTGTGAAAATCAGTAATTGAAGAGAGTTTAGTAGCAGCTGGGCAGGTTGAAATTTAAGTGTTATGTGCTGAATGCCTTGGGAATTTGATCTGCTTTATACCAACGAAGAGCACAGAGAAAAGTATTTATTTATTGGGGGAAGGGGGGGGAGAGAGGAAAGTGGGTTAAGGGAGGGGGAGGGAAGTGGTTTTGGAGACAAGAAGTGAAGCTGCCTGTTTTCCAGTAAGTAATGGAGAAATTCCAGGAGCCAGGGCTAAATATACTTGGCGATCAATACAGAAATGGCTCATTGTGAATAATTTAGCTGCCTGGTGCAGTGAGAGTTTTGAAACTAAAGGCAAAAAAGAGACCGTGGAGGGAGAGAGGAAATAAAATTGTCCTCTGGTCATGTCATATTCTTAACTTTTCCACTTAAAGGAACATAGTTATGATTATTGATCTCTCTCTTCCCCCCCCCCCCCCCCAAATATATAAAATGATAACAGGGGGGGGTCATTTCTTAAA
>NW_010973316.1:4017733-4189157 GCF_000737465.1 Haliaeetus leucocephalus | reverse complement strand
CCCCCTCCCCCCCCCCCCCCCCCCCAATATATATCAAATGATAGCTAGGGGGTGTCATTCTATACAGTTACTTGGGTTTCTGGAAAGTAATAGCTTGTTCTCTGTCAGCAAAGTGCTTCCAGAAACTTTAAGATTGCTTCACACCACAAAATGTATGATCTGGGAGTATTAAGTGTGACATTCGGGCCCCATGCTGTGGCAGATAAATAGGGTTAGAGTGAACAGGTGTGTGTACAGGTGTGTGAGCGCATACGGTGGTGTGAGACAGAGAGTTGTAATAACTGTCTCGAAGGGGAATGTACACTGGAGGGCTTTATTTTGTTTAGATCAGGATGGAGTCTCTTGGAGTGCGTGTGAAAAGAGCAATTGTTAATAGTATCCATCTCCTCAAAGTCTGTTTTGGCTGCGAGAGCTGGTAATTGATAAATCATTACCATCCTGCCTTGAGCAAAAGTGGAAAGTCAGGGAGAAAAAACTCTCAGATCAGGTAAAAATGTGAGTGGGGACAGAGGGGGGTACAGTCAGACCAAGACGATCCCGGTGCCGCCTGCCCAGGAGGTAGCTGAATTTCTCTACTCACATAATTTGCAGGAAGAGTTCAGTGATTTGCAAATGAGCACATGCAGTACACTTGTGTGTTTCTGTAGGCAATGGTTGCAACAGCAGTAAAATGGGCAACTACTTAGGGCTTTAAGTAAGTTTAATCATTTAATGGTTGATACTGACAGGCGTCTTTGAGGGTGTACTTTTCTGCCTTGCAGCACTGCACTTTGACTATGGAAGCAGAGGCTGCTGATGGATATATAACATGTAAGTAGTGATTTGATTATTCTGAATTACTTTTCTTTTCCTGCTATCTTTTCTATAATGCAGACACCTGGAACTTCAGCTTCCTTGTGTATGGGGTTTGCATTGAGATTGACACTGAATTAATAGCATTTAAGCATAAACTTTGTGTATGACTGAAACATGTATGGGGATGGGTACATGGGTGAGTACCTCTAGCTGTAAATATTTGCTGAGGATGAATGAACTTTGCAAATGAGAGAGACTTCATCTTCAGAAATTCAAATTGCAGCCAAAGACTTTTTATGCCTTTCACTATGAATTTCTCTTGTTTTCTCTGTCAGGGTTTGTGTAAGTTGTTTAACTGTCAGTTAACCCAGACCTTTGGGGGGAAGGTCTGTACGGTGAAGTACTGTTTCAGTCTTCTCCTGCCCAGCCTGGATTTTTGGTGTCCACAAATGGAAAAGTAATCCTAACTTCTTGAGACAGAGCAGCTGGGGCAAGGTTTGTCACAGCTCTGTGCGTAGAAGACTGGTGACAATGGGCTTGGGGGGGCTTTTAAAATGAGTCAGTCAAACTTGTGGCCACCGAGAGTTCAGTTTTTACAGGCTGTGGAAGACCCTGCGAGTAAGGGAGGGAAGGGTGAAGGGAGCAAGCAAGTCATGCTTTTTAATCGTTGTGTTGCTCTGCTGAAGAAGGGGATGGAACCTTACGGGGGACTTGTTTTATGAAAGCAGGTGACAATGAGCTTTCGCCCGAAAGGGAGCACTCCGGCATGGCCATTGACCTCACCTCCAGCACACCCAATGGGCAGCATACCTCCCCAAGTCACATGGCAAGCAGTAAGTCTCTTCTTAAACCTGTTTCTCTCTAGTAGTGGGTTTGGGTTAGTCTGGTCCTCCAGGTCCTCAGCTTGCTTACCGGGTCTTACCCACTGCTGTAGGCGTTGCTAATAAAAGAAGAGGACAGGGTAGATTTTTTTTTTCTTTCCTTCTTTCTTTCTTGTTCATGCTGGTGTCTCATCTAAACATGAAGGGGATTACTAGTCTGAACTATCCCAAGGTGGCATTTGAGAGCTGGTCCTTACCTGTTCCAGGTAGGAAAACACTAGGCTTGACATGTGGTGGTTTTGTTTCATCAGGTTTTGAAATCCAAATGGAAATTGTTGTTGTTGTTGTTATTAGCTACTGTGCTTCCCAAAACAGCTTGAAGTAGCTTTATTTGAAAACAAACACATTTTATTTACAAAAAAGCTTTACTCTGGCAAAAGTATAAAGTTAAAATATCTGTGTTTGGTGGCAGGTTGTATTTTACTATTCCATATAGAAACTTTAGCATCCTATTCATTACCTTTGCCTTGGCAAGTCCAAAAGTGGCTGGGATAATTGAAAGTTTGTGGTACTCGGTAGTTGACTCTCTAACAAACTGAGAGGATTTTGTTTTAGAATGTCAAGGGAGAAATTGAGAAAATGTAGAGACATTTGGGAGTCTACCCAGAGTGTCAAGGCCTCATAATATTTTTATTATTATTTTCATGCTGTATTTTGGAGGTGGATAAATGTAGTTTACATGCGTTTAATAAACCCAACATCCTTTCTTTTCTGTGCCAGTGCCATAGCTTGTTTTACTGTTGGTTACAATGTTACATCAAGATATTTACCTTAAAATAACTCTCTACTTCTACTCAAAAACATGTAACAGGCTTTGCTTCCAATATACTTTTGCAGGGTTCCTCACTATGTAATACTGATTTTCTTTCTAGTGTGCGTACTACAGATACATATTTACCTTTTTAAACTGAGTGTTTGTATAATAACCCACTGAAAACTGTGAAAGGAAAAGAGAGCTTTTAGGGTTGCTTGCTTTAAAATATACAGTGTATTGCCTTCAGAGTCTTTCTTACTGAAAGATGTTACTTTCCTTTAAGAATTCTTCTTTCCTCCTACAAATTACGAGTAAAATGCAGTTTTTATGAGCCTTTAAAACTGAGGGTTATTATGAAGATCTCCCAATTATATACATGTTGCTAGAGAATATGAGTGCTAATACTCTGGACTGAACTTTATGTGACAACCGATCATAATTCAGCATCTTTAGACAATTCCAATCCTGCTGCACTGGGATTCTGATATATTTTATTATGTTGTAAAAGTTTTACTACTCACTTTCTTCATTTTCTTTGTTTCCTTTTTATTAATGGGAAGCCTTCATTGGAAGGGGAAAAAAAGCTACCTGTTTTAAATCTTCTTTATAATCTAGACTAAAAACTGGAGTAAAATTAGAGAATGAAAAGATCTAGGATGAAGTCATGCAAAAATACTTCAACACATTCAATATTTTCCTGTTCATTGTGTTAACATTGTCAATGGTTTTTAAGCTTCATTAGTTCTTGCAACATACGTGTATCTGCAGACTTGGTGAATATCTTATGTTTTTTAAAATGTGTTTTGTGGTATCTCACAGGTGTCTCAACTGCTTTCATCACTGCAGCTCTGAATTAAGCATTTGCTGCTGTTGGAAAATTAGGGGTTCTGCCTGGGGTTCTTAAGGCAAGCAAAACTCGAGCTTCTTAAATTTGTTGTAATTTATTTACTCTTTGCAGGCATAAGAATGTTTTGCAGAGAGGTGGTTTGTTCTGTCTTACATGTGGAAGGTATTGATTAGAGGTTGTTGGCTTTTGTGGCAGCTGTTATGTTGGTTCATTTAAGGTTTTTGGCTAAATCTTGAATCTGGTATGTGTAGACTAAATTGCCAGGTTATACTTTAGAGCTTTCCACCTGTTTTGCAGGGCAGAGGAAATCCTTTTAAAGGTTCAGTAACCCAGGGGGCTGCGACCTCTTTCTTTTTCCTTTTTTTTTTTTTTTTGTAATTTTTTTTTTCTTTTAGGGGAGGTGGTGGTGGGAGAGTAAGGAGGAATGGCTATTTGAAAGATTTTGTATGAATTTGGTAGCTCCCATTGGATCGATCCATCATCCTTTGTTGTAAGTGGAGGAAGTGGCCGCATTGTATTTCAGTATGGTTTAATTGCTAGTGGAGTCACTGGAAACTGATCTACTGTTGGCCTGTCCTTACAGTGAAGCCCAGGGCATGTCATTCTGGCTGGGTACGGTTTGCTAATGGAGGACGTGGTACATGGATCAGACCCCAAATATTTCACTCCTGGTTTTGTTGCCAGTCTTCCCCAGAAGGTGGATGGCTCTATTTAGCTGTGCGCTGAGGATGTGCACCTGCAGGGCAGAGATCTAAGTTTTGACCTTTGTTCTTGCGTTCCATTGAATCGTTTTGAACCACAGCTCTTAATTTAGCCTTAATTTGTGTTTGGCTCAAACAGAGACAAAACCATAATAAGCAAATTTCTTGGATCTGTACTGAAGCAACTGCTCTCCCACCAACAGTAAAATTATGTGCTAGGTAAAGAGTTTTCTATGTTCATTAGCCCCTGGCAATCTGTGTTAGCAGGAGTTCTGGCTGGGCTACTGATGTTTTCAGGTTCTATTCCAAAAGGTTTCGGGTTAAATATTTTGGCTTGTCTTGGAGAGCTGTCTGCTGCATCCTTTAACCTATTATCATTTTCAAGTATCTAGACGGTATGTATAGGTTATGGATGGGACTGACACTCAATTTTCCTTGTGAATGAAATGATCCTGAAAGATAAATCACAGTAAATCGCCTGTCATAGCTAACTAATGATCTTATATATACCTTACGGTACGTATCTGCCTTTAGCAGAATACTGTATGTATGTTGGCAGATGCTCCGTTCTGAAATACGTTATTGTAGTTTTATGTAAGCAAAGATTTAAAATATGTGTAAATAGTCAAACTGAATAGGTTGACAGATCCTCTCGCTTGCCTCTGCAGCAAAAGACAAATTAGTGCTATACCTGCTGAGTACAGATGATACATTTACATAGCCTCAAATCTGGAAGTCCAGATTTTCTTTTGATCTTCCATAGCAAAACTCTTCCAAAGGCTGATGCCCAGAGTTGGGCGTCAAAGGCCTGCTCAATTAACTTCGTGTTGATACTAGAGAGTTCCCTGCACGGCCCTAAGCCCTCCTGTAGACCCCACAGAGTTCAAGGGAGTCTGACTTGTTGCCTTCAGTGAATGTTGAGCTGTAAGTGATCAGGAACATCTGAATAGGAACTGGCATGCTAATTAAAGGCTGATGGGGAATCCTTATAAAAGAGGCTTTAAAAAGAAATAATTCCCAGTCACCTCCTCATAATACCACACTGAGTTCTTACTATAGTTATTAGAGAGAGATGTGGTTTTTTTCCTGTAGGTCAAAATGGACTTAGAAGAATGTCCCCCTTAGAAACCTTAGGGGCACAGTTGTTCAATTAGTTGACTCAATGACCACTTTGTATATGTCAAAGGATACTTCTCTAAGACCACTTGCCTGGTATCATGAGGAAAATAATAACAGCAGCTATTAGCATCTTACAGTCAATGAGAGAGGAAATTACTTCTTAAATTAGAGACTTTACAGTGGGTGTCCCAGATAACTTTATCTCTGCTTTCATAGACAAAAGGAGCCCTTAAAAGAAACAGAGTCAGAGCAATCATAAGTATCAAACCCAACATCTGATGTTTGAAACTGATTAAAATTGTGGTACGCTTTCAAGATGTGTTTATAGTAGCTTAAAGTATTACTAAGTTATGAGAAATAATTTATTAAGAAAATAAGCATTGTCAGCTGACTCTGTTGGTGAAAATAATGAGGTGATCGCATTTTCTCCATGGTGGGGAATGATCATGCTGTCTGGCAAGACAGCTATTGGGACAACAGTATTAAGTGTGAGTGATTTCAGAGGCAGTAGTTAAAGAGAACTCGGGCAAGGTCTTACTATAATGTAGCCAATACTGTATTCCCGCTGATCCAGGTAGAGTGGAGTGGACTATCAGTTGCATTCTTTATTTTGTAACTTCAAAGCCCTAAATCTTTCTTGATTACTTTCATTTCTCAACTCTAAATTGTCATACAAGCCCTGTTTTGTCACAGTTGTGTCGCCCTGAGCAGAAAGTTTCATGTACCACAGCTGTATCAGCACCACATCTGTATGGATATGGATGGAGAAATGTAACTATGGAGCCTGCTTTTTGGAATGAAACTGTAAAATTAGAGATTGCTTCATGCCTCAGCTACGCAGCAAACAAGCTTTGCCATCCCCAGAGCCTACTGCCCAGGCACTTGAGGCCGGACCTTGCACCGGGATTCCTTTTGGCTGTGTGTTTTTTCAGTAGAATGAGGCGACAGAGGCTGAGCCTCGGCAGAAGGCTTTTCTTTAGGGAGGGTGGTTGAAGCTGGCTGGGCTGGACTGGCGGGGGGGGGCGGCACTGAATTAGTGCTTTGAGGCAGTCACTCCCCTGACATGTGCACTGGGCCATGAAGAATTCTGGCAGCCAAACTGCTGTGCTCCGAAGTGGGGATTCAGGTCTCCAGTTCTTCCAAATACCTTGGAAAGTGTGAAACACTGCATATGGTACTAAAAACTTGGACTGGATAGCCTCAAGATGCTGAGGTATCTTTTTCCTCAGCGGCCTTTAAGGAGTAGGATAGGCAACATCTATTGGTCTGGGTATCTTTGATCCTGCCTCAGTGCAGAGGTGGACTTTTGTCAGTCACTTGAGATGTCCTCCAGTCCTTTGTGTCTGACTTTCCAACCTTGACAGTTTGTTTAGAGAACTCGGCTGTGGAATTTCATGATGATGCCCAATACAGACATACCTGTGGTTTTACAGGTTGAAGGACAGTGAAGATGCACTATGCCAAGATAAGCTTAGACATAAGGGATGAGCTCAATAAAGTGTGGCAGGGAACTGGAGGAAGTGACCTCCTTTGACACTTACAGGAGTACTGACTTTGCTTCAGTCTTTTAACCTTAAACTCCCTAAGAATTGTCGGGGGAATAATACTTATCAAAGTTTTAGCCAATGGGTTTAGCTTTCTTGAAGTTTAAGGAAGAAAAAAAATAAATAAAAAGGTGACAATCAGGCTTTCAACAGAAATCTAGGGTTTTGTCCACACCTAAGAAACTGAAGCTCTGTAGTGTTACACTGTTTGTTTCTTTCTTTAAAAAAAAAAAAAAAAAAAAAAAGGGTTACCTGGAAATGCAAAACTTGCTGGGATGCACCTTGGATTGTTGTAGCTTCATCCACATCAGCTTAGGTTTTTCACACTGGTATGGTTAAAATAATGAAATAGTTCCTCTGATACAAACTCTGTGTGTAAATGAACACCGAGTAGCCACTGAAACTAGCAGGTGTTTAAGTAACTACTATCTGTAGCTCACAGTCCAACGGCGGAGAGTTCCCCTGTATATTTTCCATATCTTCAGTCACAGTTTCTCTGGCATTCCCTGTGGAGTCAGATACTCGGCCGCAAAAACATTTCTCTCCGTGAGTGTTATAAACGAGGGTGGAGCAAAATGATCAGCTAATCTCATTAAATAGGTTTTTATTCATTCTGATGGAAGTCTCTTGAGAGGTCATCTGCCCGGGCTTTGTTGCAGCACACACCTTTCTTAGGGAGCTTCTGTTATTCTCTTGGACTGTCAGGTTCTGTTAACTTTCCTTGGTACACACCCTGTTACAACACTCGGTGCTCTTGCTAGCTTGGTAGTCAGCAAGTTTTCAGTGTTTGCTTCAGGAATTTCAGTTCCTTTTCAGACACGCCAATGAAAAGAGCAATCCTCATCTTCCTCGAAATGCATCACTTCGATAGCAGCTGGATGACGAGATACCCATTAGAGAGTGGTCTGTCTTTCCCATCCCTGAACCTGGGGGAAGGTGTCACTCCTGTTGAAATGGATGGGTATTTTCTACTGGGAAATTGGATCAAGGGCTTGTTTCCTGTTCCTGTTGGGCCACAGGCTCTGTCTACTCCTCCAGCTAAGTGAGAGTTTGCAGAACTAGGTTTTACAGGTGGAAATGCAGCTACCTGTGTCATCTTTGTGCATTATTGAGGGTGACCTGTGCTCATCCTCCTCGCAGTGCCAAGAAGGCACCTTGAGGGAGTGATGCTATTCTAGCTGGGAGGAAAAAGGCATAGCCCTCTTCTGCTTTTTCCTCAGTAATCCCAGTGTAAGAAACTCCTTGGGGGATCTACCTTCAAGCAGCTCTGAGATAATTTAAGAGAAGGCTGTGCCACTGCTCTTTGTAGTAACAAGACCTGTTGCCAGCCCGGGTGTGGAGCCTGTGCCACGGCATGTTGTCCCTTGCCTAGAGCGATGAACGCTTGTTTGGAGTCCAGGCGGCTGACTGCTGCATCCCAATGGAAGGAAGCAGAGCTGCAATTATCACCGAGAAGCAATGAGGCTTGACAGGTATGGCTCTGGGCTAGGTGACCAGAGGGCCAGTTTTTCTTCTGACTCTTGTCGTTGTAGGGGAGTGTCTTCGTGTTTCTGTGCCGCATTTTTTCCCCTCGTGCCTTTTTTTTCTGAGGTTGTAGATCACTTAGAATGGAGGTTTGGATGGTACATGTTAGGCCTCGTCAAAAGTGGGAATTTTATTACAATATCTACTTTGCTTAGGGGTGGTTTTACATTTAATTTTTGCAGTCCCACAATGAGATGCATTCAGAAGTGCCTTAATACCAGTGTAGCTTATTTCCTGTTCCATGCAGGAATAATTGCCATAGTCCTAAAGCACCTTGTTCTGGTGTGATTACATTAGAGCAACCACAGCATTTTAACTCTTCCCATACAGCTGAGCATTACCAGGTCTGTGTGTGGACAACCCCCTCTTTACACTATCCAGCAAAATGTGCCCTTGATCCAGAGCCAGGTCTACATTACCGGCTTCTGCTGGCACTGCTGTGTCAGCCTGTGGCTTTGAAGAGCTGTGATCCCTCACAGGAGGAGTGATGCTGGCAGAAGGTCCTGCTGTGAGCATAGCCCTGGCTGGCAGGGTCACCTGCAAGTGGTGTTACAGGTGTTATATTGTAGTGTACCGTAAAACAGCAGACAGTGTTCCTGGAAAAGCATGGGGTTGATTGATCCCCCTCATTTCTGTGCTGATAGGTCACGTAAACTTCTGTGAATTAGAACTTTTTTTTTTTTTTTAATTGACTCTTGCTTTATCCACACCTCTTATTTTTTGCTTTCCAGTTTTGGGGTTTACTCTTGTAACACTATGTGGCCGAGGCATAGCACCACAGAGGTGGTGGGCTTCGCGTGTATCTTTTAGCTCATGGTTGCTCTGTATTTGGACTGTCCAGGGGTCACAGGGCTCTCAGTCTCCCCTCTGGCAAAGCTGAGATTGCTGGTTGGATCCCTGTGGCCTCAGGAATTGGGGGGGAACACCTGTAGGTGGTTGGAGGTCAGTCCTAGGGCCAAACTGCACTCCCAGCCCTGGTGCGAATGGTGTGAATACCTGCATCTACCAGCTGGTGGTGAATGAAAAAGACAACAGACTTTAAGTGCATCATCTCCCTAAATAGGTAGGAGCCCCTCTTCTTAGCAGGCTGTGGGTTTTAAGCAAGGCATGAGCCAAGGAATCAGATTCACTCCAGACCTACCTTCACTTTCCCCACCATGGCTTCATGTTACCTGGAGAAGCTGCAAAGACTATTTTCACCCCCTCTTCTGCTGAGGTATTGGTACCACCTGTGACGCTGTTCTGGGCACAGGTGTAGCCACTGGAGCAGGGCAGAGAGAAAGGGAAAACTAGTGGGAATATTAAAGACCTTTCCCTATCACTGGGCTGGAGAAGGCCTTTTGAGGGTGTGGCTCTACCTCAAAGAAGCTTCATGTGGTGGGGATAGAAGACTGAGCCGCATCTTGGTGCTGTCAGTGTCGGGTCCTTTGTCCTGCGGGGTGGAAGTCTGAAGCAGTTTCCAAGGAAGGTAGGACATACCGAAGCACAGAAAATCTATTTGCCTTGTCTGCCTGTCCTATCTATCACCTTTTTTCTCATGAAGTTTCCTCTTATGTGAGGAGGTAAGATGGTCTATGTTTCATCTCCAGGTAATGCAAGGTCTGGGCAGGGCTTGCAATAGAGATGCTCCATTTGCAGTTAAACCACATATGTGACAAAACTTGAGTTTCCAATGAGGGATATTTTCTTGTGTATACCCTTTCCTGTTCCTCCACTTGAACAAAACAAGTGTTATCATAAAGATATCAATGCTGTGACCTGCAACAGAAGGCTGGAGTCTTCTTGGCTCCTTATTAGTCATGTTTCCCTTGCATTCCCCTCAGCCTCCAAAAACCCCTAATTCCATCAGAAGTGATGTTGTCCTGGTTTTTTTCCAGGGACATGTGTTCCCTCAGTCTATGAAAGTTATGTTGGTGAGTGGCCCAGAAAGCTGGCTAGAGAAGCCTGTGATATGCCCAAGTCCATGTTAATTTTTCTCATAATTATTCTTTGATTTGGGAATGTGTGTGTGTGCAGTCATACAAGAATTCACACCTACTCTTTCCTAGTCCTCAGCTCAGCCTTTGGAGATTTTTATGATTCCTTCGGCAAGCAAACGTGCTCTCTTAGGTAATGGTCTAGCCATAAAACACAAACTGAGAGAATTTTTGGTAACTGTATCTGTGCATCCTTGAAACTCCTGCAGCGTGAATTAAACACCCACTTCTGTCCAAAGAGCAGCACATAGGATGGTATAAATCCCCTTCTTTTGAAAATGAAAGAAGTTGCCTCTTTCTGTATGAAAACAGAAAGTCTTTTATACAGAAGAGATATGAGGTCTATTCATTTGGGGAAGAGTAGCTGTTCTCTTTAGGTCATGGATGGTTTAAAAGTTTCCAGGAAAGAGTCACAGTAGATTGAAGACCTTGTTCTGGTTAGCAGCCAGGTCTGTGATGGGGGGAGAAGGCTCAAGCAAAAGAAGAAAACAGGGTTTGGTTTTGGTGGGTTTTAATATTATTTCTTGAGAAACTGATCTCCTGCAGCGTATGTTTTGCCTTGTCCAGATAATGGCCCCTGAAGGGGAAAAAGTCTTATTAAATAGTGGTTTTGCATATTGCTTTTAATTGTGTGTTCCCAAGTATGGCCTTTGTATTGCATGTTAGTATCATGGTGAGGGGCCTCTCTCCCTGCATCTCTGGAGAATCTGCAAAGGTCTGGCATCTGTGCAGAGTCTGCAAGAGTACAGAAATATTTTAGAATACACTATTGGGCCTTAAATTAACACCATGCCTTAATCCTCATCACCCTTCAGATATAGGCATGTCCTAGACATAGATGTGTGTAATAGTTTTATAGTTTAATCTCCTCCACCTGGGTCAAATTTAGCAGTTGTTTTGACCTTGTTACCAGCACAGGTGGTTCCTGGGTGAGTTTAATACATCTCCATGCAGCTGTGTGGAACAATCTGGGGCATCAGCTTTACTTGAAACCCCCTGTTTGAAAATTTCCTCTAGCTTCAATATACAGGCCTCTTTCTCCATCACTGTTAGGTATTATCCTTTGGATAATCTATTCTTCTAGAGTGTAATGTAATAATATCTCCTCATTATATCATGCTTTTCCAACAATAAATCTTTAAGAGCTTCACAAAGGGTGCCCGTTGAAGAGATACAAATCGGTGAATAAAATTATAGGCTGAAGAGGTGGAGAAAAATTAGAGAAATTAGTGTTAGTATGAATTCAGCTCCTATAGGTGGGAGGCAGTCAGCTTCATCATTTGTGTATGTGACTTCAGAATGTCAGATTATAGGTAGCTCTTGAGTTCAGAAGAATGATATGCTAGTTAGGTATTTAAGGGTCAAGTAGTACATGACATTAGCAGATCGAGAGCTCTGTGAGTTTGTTCTTGTTTCCTTTTAAATTTGTATTCTATCAGTTGCACAATTTCTTTATTTTTCCAAAATCCCGTGCACTTATGTGAATCCCAAACCAGGATGTTCTCGGAGTATAAATGCTATCACCAGTCAGTTGTCCCCAGATTGCCTAATACCAAGTAAAGAAGGTAGGCAGCTGGAGAAAAAAACATGAAAATATGTCCAGCCCTGGTTTGTGACAGGCCTGTACTTGTGCGATGTGTGTAAATACAAGTTGAAGGCACTTATAGTGAGTTTAGGTCACACACAGAAAGATGTACAGGCTTGAAAAATATTAGAATCCTGCAAGTCTCATGAAATTAGGAAGCCAGAAAGAGGAAAGATACGCGAATTGTGCCTCTGCTGAAGGAAAAGCTATTAAGCGCCACCCTTTTCAAATGTCAAATGCATGGGAAAAAGTTGTTGGAAGCCGGTCTCTGCTAAGACTGTTGCTTGCAAAACCTACTTTTTTGTTAGATGTTTGTGCAAAATCACCTCGCTGGTCAGACTGTGAGACCAGACATGACTCAGTGTATCAGCACGTAACGTGGTTTCAGGTTGCTGTCTTACTGTTCTTGTGCTAAAATGCTGTACAGAGGTATTTGCTTTTTTTCTCACACTTTTAAAGTGATTCGTTTATTTAATGTCATTAGCGCTATTGTTACTTAAATTTAGCTTCTGACTGGTAACCATTAAATATTTATAGAAAAATCGATAGTAGTGAGATTTTTGCTCTAGTAAATATATATCACATATGTATTCAAAACCAAAGCAAACTGCAGTGCATTCCAGGAAATAATCTATAATGATGCTCTGCAAAGTACTTGCTCATCTTCATGTCAAGATGCTTTATCTGTGTCCCAACTGCAGCCATTCCTGCAGTGGACCCTGGCTGTTTTTTTAACAGCCTAGAACAACACAGTACAGTGTCTTAGGAAAAGAGTAAAAATAGTGTTTTCACTGTAGAAACGTGAATGATAATTGCAGTATAATTATCCAAGATTCCGTAGTGACTGTATACAGGGAGATCCTTAAGTTTTATGTTGCATCTGATAGCACCCCAGCAACAGACTACTGTGCTAAAAGAAGAGAATTGCGCTAGGGTATCGGTTCTGCTTTGCTTATGCTGATGGCTATCATCTGTTCTGTTTTCTCAAACACATGAATGTCATTTGGTGCCGCAGCTTGTCATGTTTTCCTCGCCTTTGCTGTGGCATCCAAATGCCCTCATGAAACTAGTGGTGTGTGAGAGTCCCTTTAAGGAATTTCTCATATGTCTCCTGTTGTGAGGTCAGTACTCGGGTCTGGGTAGAGGCAAAACCAGCCCTGCATTTGGGAAGGGGAAAGTGTTTCTGAGATGATGGTTTAAAACCATTTAGAACCAATGCCTAGTTAAAAAACTAGGGCTGTGACCTTCAACTGGCCTCAGAGGCAGGCTAGGGTTCATTGGAGAGGTATAGAGAAAGGTATGAGATATACAGGACACCTGACATGTGGATGAGACAATTTCTTCTCCGGCTTGGGTCTCTACATCATTTTCTCGTGTGACTGCAAATGAGATAGATCTTGGTAGACCATCAAAAAGGTGACCTGAATTAATTGGTCTGGCCAGGTGGTTTGGGAGGGAGAAAGCTTCCTTATGAGCTGGTGATGAAATTCCAATTTATAATTATGACTCTAGCTTATAATAATAATTCTAATTATATATATAAACAGTTTAATCTACTATAATATAATATGGTAACATTTGCTGAGCTTTGGCTGCTTTCAAATAGTGAAAATGTGCTGGTGGTTGTTGGCTAGGATTCAGAAACATTTGTCAAAATTTTGTGCACTACGTGAACAACAAATTTTGTGTGGATTAAGCAATTATTAATTATCCCCCGTTATCCATCAGAAGAAAACTACAACTAACTCATTAACCAAGATTAATGGTAAATAAAGCCGATCTATTGTTGAGGAGGCTAATTAGAATGGTAATTGTGTAATGATACATTTAATTTAAAAATGCAGATTTAAAAGCTACTTCTTATGGCAGTGATAGAGCAAGGTGTTCTGAAATGAAGTGGGATGCTTGTCATTGTCACTGTCCTCTTAATTAATGCCACCACAGTTGCCTGTGTTTTCAGTCTTGTTAGCGTCCCCTATAGAGCACTCAGAAATGTCCTAGTTCTGCTCACGTTGAAGCCAGTGGTTAAACTGTTTTTTTACTTCAATGGGAAGAAGGTGCTACGTGGACGTGCTAGTGGAAGACATTGCACGCTCCTGGGTTTACTACCGTGGCAGCGCATCCACATGTCTGAGCTCTGGGAATACTGGCTGTGCTTTGGGATTTGCTGCTGACTTGCCATGGAGATAGATCTGGAGTTTCAGGCCAACAAAACTGAATTGTGACTCAGCGTTTTAAAAATGATTAAGTGAGTAATTTTCCATGTCGTTTCATTACAGTATCTTTTGCCCCAAGGATTATTTACTGTAGATTAACTTCCAGCAGTTTTTCACTGCTATATGTAATCTGGAATGTTAATAAGAAAGGAATTGTTTAAATAGGATAGTGGTTTTTATCCCAAATTGCCCAGTTCTAACAGTAAAATTAGCATCATTAGTAAAATCAGCAGCTGTACCTACTAGCCTGTATGCACAATTTCTTGATTTTTTTTTTTTAATCTGTTGTCAAAATGTATTAAATGCTATTATGAGGTGTTGGGTTTTTTTAGCACAGTGTGTTTTATTTTAACAAACTACCGTTTGAATCATTAACAAAGAAATGGGCATTGGATACAGAATACGTGATTCACCTTGTCTCATCACTTGTAACGCTCTGCTGATTTTTTTTTTTTTTTCCTTCTGACTTGGTTTAGAGGGAATAGCAGAACTGAAGCATTGAATTAATCTTGACTGTTCCTACTAATCAGACTTGAAGGGAATATTGAGCATAAGTACATTTTACCTATTTTATTTTTAACTTTTCCTCTGTGAGGTTTTTTTCTTGTGCTTCCTGGTTCATGGAGAGAAAAACCCTATGAGCATGTTTTAGTTACATCACTAATATTAGAACTGAGTAATCGGGTGGCTTTGGCAGCAGTCTCGTTTATAAACTGTTGGTGAGCAGATGGCTCACCAAGTTGGCATGCCAACTCCAAACTTTCACAATCATGAGTCAAGTTTTAAATCGCTAGATTGCCTTACATGCCATGAGTTGGTTTTTTTGTATGTGTGTTTGTTTAATAAGTGTAATTCTCAATGTACCTTCTTGTTTCTGAGCTGTGTTTTGCACTGAAGCATGGCTTTTCAGCAGTCTCTGGGGTTGGGAATGCCTTTTTTTTCTTATTCTTTATTGAATGAAAATGGAGACTCTTGCAGTCACTTATCTGAAAATCTTGCTGCTACGAAAAAACAGCAAATATTGGGCTAAGGGACATAAAAGTGAGTCTTGGCAATCCTGGCTAATGTCAAATAGTTCAAATGGTTGAGATCATTCACAATTATAGCAACTCCTGGTTTGTACGCACAATAATTTACTAGAAATAATTTGCTGATATCTATCTGTAATCCTAGATATGCAAATCTGTCCACTTTGTTTCCTGAGTGCAGGGCTTAAGTCATTAGGCGGTATGGAGTACAAATGTTACATTTTGAAATGCAAGAGTGAAAATTTTCTGTAAGCAAAATGTAGCAATAAGAAAACAGAGCTGAGCTGGAGTGCTCAGAGTTCTCACTGTGAACACAGTGAAGTTCCAAAAGGGTCAGATCTTGACTTGATCCACTTGAGAATTTGGACAAATATTACTGGAAGGATTTTATTTCTCCCCCCCCCCCCTTTTTTAAGCTATTCCTTCAACTAAAATTAATATGGTATATGTAGGTTATAATGCATTGTGGGACCTGTTACAGAATGATAATAAGACCTTATTTCTAAATGATTCTCCACAAAGTGTGCTGTTGTAAATGCTAAACAACTGCGTTTCATCCATAATCATGTAATTGGTGTGTGCAGCTAATTAGTATGTGTTCAATTTAGGCCCAGATTTTTTGGAAATGTCTCCCATTCTGGTCCTGATTTAGCAAAGCTCTTAAACAGATGATTAACTTCCATTGGCTTTAATAGGACTTAAGCACACTCTTAATCAGGGCCATTGTGTCAAATCATGTCTCTTGGTGACAATCAGAACAACCTGCCAGAGCCATAGTAAAAATATCTGTAGGTCCTCCTTAAATTTAGATTAATCATTTCTTTAACTTGTGAAGCATTTTGTTTCAGAACCTGAAACTGTGTAGAAAACTGTCTTCTACTTTTTTTTTTTTAAAGCAAATGGTTATTGTCACAATCTAATTGTATGTATAAAGTTTAAAGATTTTAACTAGCTTGGCAGGAGGCTGTTTACATCAAATCTGCTCAATACACCTTTGAGATGGAGAGGAAGAAAATATGCATCTGAGAGTGCCTCGCTGGAATATAAATGTCAGCACTGATAGATATCTATGATAGAAAATTTGTGTGGGAGTAATAATTTAGTAATAAAATAGGTCAAATTAATTCTTATGCTGAAGGGGATACCTTACAATAAGCATTTTGTAATTTTATGTTTGACAGTTTGCTCTGCATTATGTGGATAGGTGGAGCTGAGATAATGTAATCCATTTCCAATTGTAAACAAGATTGCTTTAAGAGCTGCTGTAGTAAGATGCATGTTGGCTGACTTTAAGCTGAAAGGTAATTGCCTCTGAATATTAATGTGCATGTGGGGATTTTGTTTTTAATTCTGGGATTTCATCTTTGCCCTATAGCAGCTCTGAAGAGGACCTTGTTTTCCCAAACCCCACTTTGCTGCTAATTGAAGCTGATGGCAAGTATTGCGCTTTAGGCCCTTGGCTTTTATGTGGCCTGTGTACCTTGAAGAATGCTGTTTTATTTTTTTGTTAACCACCTTTTGAGTAGATGATATTTTTTTGGAGATGCTGTTGCTGTCCTACAGAAGCTAGGGCTAGTTCCTGGGCTAGGGGAGGAATGATAGGTTATGAGAAAGGAGAGAAGTTGTTGCGCTAATTGAGTTGTAGCCTCTTAGAGAAATGAGAATTAAGGTGCTGAACCTGTGCTGTGTGCTGGAGAGCTTCCTCAGGAGTAATCTAGGACCTATCCAAAGCTCACTGCGCTTAGTGGGAGATTCTCTGTCTAGTTCCACACGCTTTTGGACTAGACCCCTGTCATGGGGGCAAGTTGTAGGTAGTGACAAGCTTAGTCTGGGGGAACATCAGCTGGCTGCATTTGTATATGAAATTGATTTAAGCATGGAAGGGAACAGCCAGATTTCAATCAAGTTGTACCTCATCTTTCCATGTAAATTCTAGCACTTGGCTTCTACGAGCTATTCTATTACCTGCTGCTTACAGTGAGGCTCAGCACTGGGTACAATGGGACTGATGTTGAGCAGGGTGTAACTGCGACTCTGCTCTGGAGTAAACTGCAGTTGAACAATGCTGCAAGAGCTTGAAAATCTGTTGTGTGTAGGGTTTTAACCTGCACGTGTTTTAATGGCACTGGACGTGTGGGCTGTCATTAGTTTAGGACTGTTCAAAGATGTTATGACTGACAAGTGCCCCACATGCCCTTCTAGCAGAGATGACAATTCCTAAGGCAAGCATTCAAAGCAGAGTTCAATGTGCCTTGTTCTCGGTGGCAATGCCAGCAGTTTTTCTAAAAAAGAAAAACCAAACAACAAAATGGGGTATTTTTAGCTGGGATCAATTCACTGATCCAGTTTACTGCATGGTCTCACACAGGGAGAGGGTGGTGTCTGAGCGGGGGTGGGAGCTCCTCGTGCTGATGTTTCTGCAGAAGCAAAGGTATGCTGAACTGTGCTAATGCCTGGAGCTAAGAGATCTGTAAATTTTGTTGGTCAAGGAGGCAGCAGATTGGCTTTTCTGCTGCCTCTGCCCCAGTGCAAAGGGTGGTCACCTCTTGCAGAGAGATGGGACCAGCCACTGACACGCGCTGACTTTGCAACCAGCCCTTTTGCAGGTCGCCTTTAGCTCATGGCTCACAGTTGGACTATAACCTCATGTAATGTCTCTAGTTAAACAGTGGGCTGAAGATAGGTTGTGTTATGGGTGAGAACCACTAAGCAGAGCCAGACTTGAATCTTCCACTTCCCTGCGCCTTGCACAAACTTTGGGGTATTGAGGTTTTTGTTTTAAAATGATTTTTAAATTTCCATAGTGCCCTGTTTCCAGTGATTTGGTCTGACACTTCTTGAAGTTAAGGGGAGTTCTTGTGGTAATTCAGTCATTTTTGCAATGTGATGCTGCTTGTAGCAAAGCTGTTCTATGGATGCCTTTGCTAAAAAATTACTTAGCTACAGAAACATTTGACTGTAGGCTGGTAAGCAGAAAAAGTGAGGGTGTGTGGGTTTGTGAATGTATGTTGCCCATTAAGGAGTCTCACTCCATGCTGGGGCTGCTTCATTACTATGATAAAAATAACATAAAAGGATTCTAATAACTAATTAACTTGTTCACTAATGGATCAAGCATTGTCTTAAGGGCAGCAGTTTAAAAGAGTCCGTTTAATGAAAGTTGACTGGAGGTATGTCCTGTGGCTATTACAAACTTTGTTTTATAATAGCATGTATTTTTCAGTAGCTCTTTTCCATGCTGTAATGTGGTTGGAGTGGGAGAAATAGAAAACTGGCCATTTCCCGGCAGATAGTGATAAGTTTCTACTCAGTCAGAATGCTCTGTACACTGTGATAGGTTTATAATTATTATCCTAAGATTGATGTTTTTGGGGGGGAGTGTAAATTTGTGCAGCAGTAATCCATTAAGAAATCAATAATCATTCCATCCTGAAATGCAGTTTCTCTACAACATTATAAATACACACCAAAGATTTGAAACTCTGCTTGTCTCCCCTTCTCTGCCCCCTTCCTCCTGCTTCCCTGAACTCCAAGTTCAATGTCCTTTGCTGTGCCGGAGAAGCAGTTATGTGGTAGGACTCTTCTGTTGGAAAAAACAAGGGTGGTAGTATTAGCATAATCCTGAGAGCCAGTAAAACTTTTCAGTGTGAACTTTGCTTTCCCCCCAGTACCCTTTCGATCTTGGGGAAATTCCCCCTCTCCTCTGCCTCGGTTTCATCCCTGGTAGATGGGGATGATGAAAATTCATGCCTTGTTTCTCTGTAGAGGACCGTGGAAGGAAGTGTTGTATAAGTGCTAAGTCGTGGTATGTGTACATTTCCTTTTCCTCACTCCTCCTCATTCAGTCTTGGTTCTTCATGTAACAGTACAGAGGTTTTACTATCAGAGGCTATCATGTCCTGCAGGACTTCCCTTTTTGCTCTGAATTCTCCCCAGCTGGGTAAACACGTTTTTGAAATGCTGCTGTAAGTTATCCCCTGATCTAGAGAGCTGGAAACCTACTTTATTTCAGAGTAAAGGTGTTTGTAGCTGATAAATAGTAGACTGTATGAGGGAGACAGAGTATTATTTATGTTTCTTGGTGGAAGGCTAAATTATATGCTGTGAGGTGCTGGTCTGGTCTGGTTTTGATCTTGCAAAGAAAATTGTGGATGGGGCAGGGAGATGCTATTACTGTAGTAAAAGCCACAAAACATGGGGTACTTTTAATGTTACATTTCTGTGTCTTTTATTTTCATTCTTCCTCTACTTCCTTTTTGTCGGAGCTGGTTGAAAAATCAATTTTAATGAAAAAAACTCAATTTTCGGTTTGAGTTTAAATTACTATTATTTTTAGCCAGCTCTGCTGTTGATTGAAAAATGGGGCATTCTTTAATGATAGAGTTGTATCTTACATCCATGATATTTGTTGTCCAGGCCTAATTTCACTCTGTTTTCTCATCTGCCCCAATAAAAGGCGTGCTTGGCTTGGGATGGGTGTGATAACTTAGTATCTGCCTTTTACTCTTCTGAGAACATTGTCATCTAGTGCATGGACGCTCACCAGCCTTTTCAGCTTTGAAAGGGAGAGAAAGACCAGAGTGTTCATCACATTTTTCCTTTTGAGATTTGAGAATCTCAGGTTATGTCCAGAGGTCTAGCAAGTGTAAAGCATGAATTTTGCTTGTGATATAGCACATGTATACCTTGGCTTATCAGAGCAGGCCTTGGGAATACCCACACAGGTAGAATTATTCATGTACTTCAGTGTTCACAAGCTTGCATCTTAGGCAGAGGGTGTGGAAGAGCTGGTGATGAGCCAAACACTGTTTCTCATCTGCATAGTTGCCCTAAAACAATTTAAGGCTACCATCGTGGCAAATTCCCTCACTGTAATCCTTTATGGGGAGAGCTTTCACGCATGGCTTGATTGTGGGGCAGCTTGACTTTCACTGATTTGCATTGGAAAGTGTGAAGTTGTGATGCTAATGGGAAAAGGCCCAGATACCAGTAAAAAAAGTTGGTCTTGTCAATTGTGTTCAGCAGGTTTCCATTCAGCATTGACTTTTTGTCTGGTGAATTGCTTTTTTTCTTCTTTAGGGCCATGAACCCCATACTGGGTTGCTTTCCCATCAATAAAGAATATTTCTTCATTTACCTAAAACTGTCCCTCTTGCTCAGATGCCAGTAGCATATGAGTTTAGCGAGGACTGGCACTTTGTGTGTTTTGACTCTTCTTAATTCAACACATTGTAACTTGCATCACTTCTCCATTGGCCCACATACTGATCAATTCCTTTTATAAATCAATGCCATTCTTAATTTTGCAAATTACTTCCCGCCCCACGCTGAGCTTGTGATATAGGAGCAGCAGCTGATTGACAGCTGATTTTTCTGCAATGATTTACTGAATTGTTCATGCAAATGACATGTGGCTTTTCAGCGAAATAGGAAGACTTTATCACACTTTTTGGGTTTTACCCGTTACCATTTTTTTCCAGTGGTTTGCAGAATGGTGAATGCTAAAAGCCCAATATCAGCTCACAGGATGCTGAGTTTAACAGATAGGGCTTTATTAGCTCTCAGTTGCATTTGTCTTTGCTTCACAAGTCTCTATTTAGAATTACCTGTGAGTGGTTATTTTCCAGTGTGGTTTTCTAAGAGAAACCTTTTTTTGCTTTTTGTTGCTGCTGCTGCTTTTTGAACTACTAAAAGCTCATCACCGTGTATATAACTCTTATGAATGTGTATGTGTCCACTGATAGCTTGAATGGCAAGTTACAGAAATTGGTGTAAGTGGCTCTTTGGAAAGAAAATTCTTCAAAGAGAAATATTTATCAAATTGAATGATCGAGAGATGCCATCTCAATCAATAAGTTAGAGCTAATTGGCTGTGTACAAAGCATTTTTAAACAACTTCCCTGAAGATTCTGCATATTAGGCTTAGAGTGCTTTTCTAGTGAGGCTAGACTGCGAGGCTACTTTCAAAGGCTGGTTTCTTCTAAGAAGTGCCTTTTTTTTTTCTTTTTCTAATTTCGAGACCCCAGACCATTTTGCATTGTAGCTATGGGTCTCACTGAGTGAATTTAAGACTGTTTAATAACTGCTTTGCATTTCTTCTTTTTTGTGTGTGTGCCCCACAGGAGTACCCCATGCTCTAGTGACTGCAAACTGCTGCTCTAGAAAACAGTCACCAGCCACTTTCAGCCTGTGGGCAATAACAGTGCTGCAAATGTATTATATTCAGGTCTCTGTGTCACCTCATTTTTCTATTTCTGTTGCTGTGAGCATTATCAAAGTCTCCCAAGTGCAACACGTTGACCACAAGCCACGTGTTAGGGCCAACGGTCCTAAACTGCTAGTTCAGCTTTATGCTTGTAGACATGGCTTAATCCCTATTGGAATTAAAAGGGGA
This sequence comes from Haliaeetus leucocephalus, assembly GCF_000737465.1. Classification (NCBI taxonomy): domain Eukaryota; kingdom Metazoa; phylum Chordata; class Aves; order Accipitriformes; family Accipitridae; genus Haliaeetus; species Haliaeetus leucocephalus. The sequence goes on along the minus strand of NW_010973316.1, from coordinate 4,167,793 downwards.
AAAGAACCCCAAGCCCCCTTATTAGTGCTAGCAGGCTATGGATAAGGTTCAGAAAGAGTTTTTTCATCCAAAGGTTTCAAAGCCCTCTTTAATGATAAACAAGCAGCATCCTCTGCACTTTCTGAGAATGAAGGTGGGAGAAGAGCTTACCCTCTCTTTTAGCGAGAGCCACCTGTCTTTGGGATGCCTCACTTGGGATGCTGTACACCTGACTTTTAGAGATGGCATGGATTGCTAGACCATTTGAAAATGGGTCAAGAATACATGAAGTTGGACTCTTGGTCAATGACATGCAGTGAGTCAGCAACCGAGCCACAAACAAGCCAAAACACCTGTCTTCCAGGTATGAGGTCACTTCACCAGACCAGTGTTTCTTGCTCCATGAGCTGTGTAGAAGTGTTAAATGTGTTTAATGAAGCTCCTTCCCTCTTTTTTTTTTTCCTGTTTTTTTTTTTTTTTTCAAATGTCACCTCTAAAAGTCAAGGTAAACTGTGAGAAAGAAAGAAATCCCTAGCATAAAATCAGTAGAACTAAGTAGTTCAAAGCAAAACGCTTTTTCTTCCTTAAATATTTGTCCTGGAAATTGTTCTTTCCTTTTGGTGGGCCAAAGGTCCTCACCAAGACTCGTAAGCTGAAGGAAGGTAATAGTTCTCAAATCATTTGAGCAATGCTGTATTCGAATGGAGAAATGTTAACAAATCTTGTTCAGGCTAATTCTCCCTAGCTCCATTGGGAAAAGGAGGGGGAAGTAAATCATTGAGTAGGTATATCTTCCATTCAGCAGGAGCTGCACATGATGGGATTATTAGTATTTCTAAACTAAAGCCCCTGACAGATCCTTGGATGCTTAAAGCTGTTGTGATGCTTTACCAGATGGTTCAGAAACTCAGACTGGAATATCTCATTGGCTGGTGCTGAACAATGACATTTCAAACCCACACGTTCATTTGGATTTTAATTTTCAGGAGGAACAAAGCTTTTTGGGATATGGGCTGTCTCTTTCCATATATATGCTCAGCACCTTATGTAGTTTAGATGCTTTTGCAGTGTCTTTGTAATTCATCATAGTACTTATGAAAGAGTAGTTTGAACTGTTGCATATTTTTAGCTGTATGCCTGATCCAGCAGACAGGGTAAGTGTGCAAGTTGTTGCCTCACTTCATGCAATGAGCACGACAACTGCAACTGCTTTGTCTTGTATCAGGTAGTTATGTGAACAGGTGATGACGCTGAAACATGCCATTTTTTGATGCTGTATCCCTCTATTCTTTTCACTTTTCAAATCTTGTCTTTGAAGTCCCAATCCTGCAAATACTAATGCGTTTGCGTAACTTGTATCAAGTGGAGTGTTTATGTTTATTCCTGCTAGGTGTTGAGCTGTTCAGTGCTGACTCTACTTTGAATGAGACCCCACTGCTCTGTGGGAGAAGATCAAAGGAAATTGGTTGTGTTTTACTCCCTTTCAGACTCATGGCATTTTGAAAACAGGAATGAGTGCCCCTCTGGCAAAATTTTAAAAATTTTTAGGGCCTGCCAAGTTAGGCAGTCCTCCCTGGCTGCCTTCATGACTGTCCTGGTTAGAACTAGGACCTTTCTGCTACTTCTGAACTGCCCTGAAGCAGGGATGGGAGTATTACTATTAAATTCCCTTCTAAATTCCTTAGGGCAAAGATTGCTATTCTGTTGTGTGTAGATATATCAGGTGGTGCTAAGTTACTATGTAAAAATATAAGTGCACAGGTGATTTTGGGGGAAGGATTTGAGCTTAGTGTTTGAGGAATGGAAAATCTATTTATAACACTTGTTTAAACAATAGTGTTAATGCACATTGAACAGAGCAATGAACCAGGATGCTTTGCTGACAGATCTGAGAGGTTTTGCTTTTTTTCTGCCCTCTCTTACCCCTGACAACTCTATTAAGAGAAAAGTATTGGTGGGGAAAGAGTTTGGTTATGTTGAGAAGAAAAAGGACATTATATATAATTATTTTTATGCATTAGACTGGTACATTCAATTCCACTGTTCTCCATATGATTCATTCTATTTGTACATGACGGTTGCACAGTATTAAATAATATGCTTTTTTTTTCTGTTAAACAAGTATTCCCTTAGCTTGTCACAAAAAGCTGACACATGTTCGTTCGTCACTCAGGGAGTTCTGCATCTGTCGACACTTCAGACATAATCAGTTTAGATTTCAGTAGCTGATTAGTGCTCACCTCTAACCAAACTGAGAAGCTGCTCCTCCAAATGGTAACAAATAATATCCTAATTAGTCCTCTGCATAACGATAGCGGGAGTCTTAGCTGAAAGCTACTGATCTCGGAGGCCTTTCAGTTCTAGTCCACTGGCTTTACAGACTGTTGTATCAGCATTTATGCTGAGCTTTTATTCCCCCTGCCTCAAAATGCCTCACAGAGCAATTAATTATTCACCTGAAGATAGGCATTAGGCACGCAACAATATTCTACACACAGTTATGAACGTTTCATTAGTGCCAGTTAATTTATGTATGATTATGAAAGCAAGAGCAGGAATGCTGGGCAGGACTCCAGGATTATCCTATAGCACTTGTAGACGTTGAGTGTCCCTGTGAAGCTATTTGACCTGGCCAGCTGGTACAGATGAGTGCATCTCACGCTGCCTTAAATACTGGTTTGCTCAAAGCAGGAATCCACAGAGTGAACAGAGCAGAAAATAAACGGAGGAGGACAATATGGAGAGTGACTCCTCTGTACTCCAGTGACTAGCTGGTTGTGACAGCACCAGGTTTTACCAGGAAGTTTAAATGGGTTTATGCTTTTCTGAGTCTGATTAGCTAGTTAGCAAAACATGCCCATCCCTGTCTATTAAACTCTGTGTACTTCCTCTTAGCTAACAATATTTTGCACAAGCCTGGGGTTTTTAAATAAATAAATGTCTACAAAGGCATAATTTAATAAATACCACTCACAGGGATGGCATAGTAGCCACTGGCATATCTCAGGACAAAAGTCATGTGAGCAACTATAGCTGGATTAGTGTGACCTCAATAATACAAAGAATTGAAGAAAGAAAAGAGGGAGAGAGGATGAGGGGGGAAACGCTTTAAGATGCCTTCAGGAACATGTGAGGCTAAAGTTGTCCAAAGGCAGGCTAAGCAAGCTGAACACCAGAGTACATAAATATCCATTAGTTTAAAAGGAAGTTTTAACACATCAGTTGGATTTTCATATTCGATTCAATAACTTTTTAAAACCCTGCTTAAGTTTGAAATTGAGAGAGAGCCTATTTTAAAACATGAATTGACTGTAACAGAAAAATCACTTAACAGCAAAAGTGCTACTTAAATATTTGCTGCTGAAATGTTAAAGAATGTCTAGCTACTAAAATTGGGAATGTCACAAAATCAGCACCTGAAAGCAGAGCTTGTTGCTGAAAGTGCTTTATTACTATAGTTGTTGCTTTTTCTGTTGGTACAGGGATATTTTCTTCAGTTTATTCATAGTTCAGTCAAAGTGGGTAAGATGGCTAAGAGATGAAAAAGCAGAAAGATTTGTTCTCCTCTGCAAGCTGATGAATAAAAACTGGTTTGAGAGGTTGAGGCCAATTCCAGTTTGCATTCAGGATAAGGTTGACATAAATAATTAATTTAAAAATCATCTAGAAAATGAAGCTGTTAATTATCTTTAATATATTAACATGTAAAACAAATGTGTGAATAAATGAAGGTTAAGCTTTTTAAATAGGTGCATGGTATATCCCAAGGTAGTAAAAAGGAAGTGCCTGATCTACTATAAAGCTTATGTTTATTTGCAAAATCACTGGTCTCTGTGGCTAATAGTTTTTGTTTAGAAAACAACTGAGAAGTCCAAATGCGAGACAATGTTAAGCTACAGTATTTAAACTGAAGCTTCTTGGTTGCTTCTTTAAACCCCAACTTTAAAAGGTGATTAAATCACTTGATTATGAATTGATTCACCACGTCTCTCTCTTTAATAAAATTTATTTCTCTCAGAAACAAGAAACACAGTCTACCTAATCTATCTGGATTTCTGTAGAGCAGCTGATACGCTATTACTGAGGAAGTTCTTAGTTAAACTAAGAAGATAGAAATTGATATGGCTATTATAAAGTGCATGAGAAAATGTCTAAATGGAAGATCGGTGCAGGCTATAATAGATGGGAATTATCAGGCTACAAAAAGGTTGCAAGCTCCTGGTTCAGTCTCAGAATGGATTTGTTTCAAGTATTTGTTAATAAATTGCCATAAAACCGAGGAAGTACTGATGTATCTTCCAAGTCAAATCTGAAGGCAATATCAACATGAAAGAGAATCAGAAAATTGTACAGAAAGAGTTGACACACGTGGGTTGGTGCAAAGAAAATGAGATGAAACATGATAGTGCATGGTGCAAGGTTGGACACACAGGGACTAATAAGAATTTCTTTTGTAACCTGCATGCCTGAAAATGACAGAGGAAGAAAAAGATCTGAATGGTTTTAGGTGACACGAGACATCTGTCGGGCACCAACATAATAAAGTTGCAAAAAAGGCACATGCCATGATGTGATATTGCAGGTAAAGCGTTTCCAGTGGAGAAGGGAAATGTTGACACCGTTTTACAAGCCTGAGAACCAGGGTAACTTAGCCCACGCAGAGGTCTGCGCTTCAGCGACTAGACATCTTCCGTTTCATGAACTCCCTTTTCAAACTAGTTCGGGAATTTTTCCTCTCTGTCAAGAAATGAAGGTGTATTCTGCCATGTCTAGTCAGCCTGGTAAATTAAACCTTTTGAAAGGGCATGGGATTGGGCCCATTGAAAAGTATGGGAAGGGGTAAATATCAGATAGGGTGGCAAGCTATTTAAACTTACAAAATTGTCACGAGAAGAAGCAGACAACGCATAAAGCAAAGTTACCCTTTTGCTTCTGCCAGAATGTGGGTGGGAGTCTGACACGTTTCTGAATAGGATCATACGGCATGATGGCCTGACAGCAGAGGGTTGAAAGTCATGTAGGGCAACAAGGAACCTTTTCACTTTATAGAGATCGCCAATTGTGTGGCCTGCCTGGAGCCATAAGCAACGCCTTCCTCATCTCAAATTCTCACTCAAAGGACGATAGCAGTTCCTTTCTGTTCTGAAGTGCAAGCCAAGGCCTGCAATGTCTGTGCACATACACAAGGTCTTGCATTTCATGGGCCACGGTTCAATTATGCATAATTTCCATGTACTTTTCATGACTTTCTGCAACTCTAGCCTGAGTTCGCTACCCTGTTGATTGACGTGAGCTCCAGTAGGAAAACCAAGGTTTTCATTGGCAAGACCTATGCTAGGTCTATAGCAAGGAAGCAGTTGCCTACAAGAAGCCCCAAGATACGTGGAGGTATGGTTATGAACTCCCTTTAGCTGGATGTGATGTTCCATATTTTATTATAGACCTGGGGGAGCTTGGAGTTAGTGAGGACTGAGAGTCTGTTTCTTTTTTTGTTTGCTGTGCCTTGCAGCACAGCAAAAATGAAAGTCTTCAGACATTTGCATTTCCTCCTCTCCTTACGAGAGGAAGGTGAAAGAAGGAAAGTCATCTTGCTGGGCAGCTGTGGAAGGAGTCTAAATGATGTGGTGTTTTGGCACTGTTCAGTGTTGCTCTTTCAGTAACCGTTGGGAGCAAGGTGACTTCACTTCTCTGTAATAACCTTTGCTACCCAAACTTGAGGCTAGCCATGCAGCAGACTAAATATTTTGAGGGGAGGGAAGAACAAGTAGAGAGAGAAAAAGAACATTTTAAACGATGTGTCCATCTTCCTAATAAATATCATTAAAATACATAGGTTTTAGTTTGACATTTTTCCCTTGAAAATTATGTTTCATACCGCTTATGTCCATTTTAAGTGACTTTCATATTATTTTCTATACCCCTATACTCACAACCTAATCCTGAGTACAAAGGAAAAGTTAGATCGAGAAAGTAAGTCTGAGGTTTCAGTGTTCCTCACTGGTAATGGGTGACAGTAGGTGTGGAGTCTGAAAACATAGTGCATTCCTTTTTCCACTTGCTTTGTTCAGGGCAAGGTTAGGCCCATCTTCAATTTTAAATGAATGAGTAGCAGCAGAAATAAAGGCTCAGGCCTGTGTCTGGAGCACTGGAGATTTAACTCTCCCTTGACTAACTGAAATTCTAATGGGTATGAAAATTTTGGCTGAACCATATACAGTTTTTTTTATAAAACCTACTGTAAGTTGTGTATAAACATTCTGGCAAATTTGCTTTGATTTTTATGGAAAAGTATCATACAGAACAAAAATCCTCAGCTGCTGCCAAATTTTCATTTGGTATAAAGTGCCATAAGTACATAATACAGGGCTTCTGATTTAGAGCATCTGATGTTCCAGTTTACTAACTATTGTTTATTTCAATTTTAAAAATGTGTGATCATTTTTATTTAACATAAAGCTCCATAATAAAACATTGTTTGGTTTCCTTTCCCATAAATTTATCATAAGAGGAGAAGGAATGCCATTCTTCTGTAGTATGGTTGAAATCATGAATTCACTCCAATGATCAAAATTCAATTTTACAACCTACCTCTCATCTACTATGAAATAGGATGGTATAATGTCACTTCTGTCAGACAAACAAGGTATGCTGCCCAGATAGTAAATGAGACAAGGGATTAACTGGGGCTGGCTAACTGGAATTTTTGGACAATAGTTAGTAGGCCAGTGTTTTCTTACAAAGAATAAATTATAACATCTTTGAGATGCTAATGCCAAAACAGTCTGGGATATGTTTTCAAAGCAGTGTTCAGTAATCCTGTTAACAAATAATGGGATTTGTGCATGTACTTCCCATGAGCTGCTTTGAAAGCATATCCTTAAGTGTCAGAAGGTTTCTTGATACATGTTTAAGACTTACTGTATTCTTTAAAGACTAAGAATAGGAATTTCCCAATGTTCTTGGCGTTTCTTGTATCTAAAGTACATACTGGAAGAAGCTACTACAAGTGATTCTTAAAAAGACTACCTCAAAATGATCTTTTAATGCAGAATTTTCATGTTTCTGGGCTGCCTGATGTGACAATGAAAGAGGCTGGGCTTTTCTAGGAGATAAATACATTCATTATATTTATGTAGGAGAATATAGTGCTATTCAGGAGAAAGGCTATTCAACCACCCTTACCTCAAGATATCTTGTCTGTCAAACCTGAACAATGAGAAATTGTGTATGTATATGCATTGAATATAATTTGGTATTTTGTTGGGGTTTTGGGGGGGATAAGATTCACCACAGATTAGTACCTGCTCACCCTGAGGTTGGTTCTTGGAATATGATAATTCATTATCTCATAGACAATGTGACAAATAAGGATCAGTTCTCGCAAATTTCTTTGCGTGTCTATGCCTATTTCCACTGCTGGGTTACTATCTCTACAAGAGCTGCTTGACAAGAGGAAGAAAAAGCACATTTTGGTTGAAAACTACCAATGAGTTTTCGCCTGTTTCCTTTAAATGGAAGAGTGAACGTTATGTATCCCTTTTTTTATCAAGGAATTTGTTTGCTGGAGTCAAGCTGAAAAATGGTACCTGGGGTCTATGGGTGGAAATAGACCTCCGTGTTAATACAGCATCCTTTAAATATTGCATTGGCAATATTAGTAAGACCTGATGGGTCCAAGATTTTTTTATGCCCATGGCCTGCAGTAAAGCTGGAGAAAAGCAAAACAGTTGACTTGAGAAATATCTGTGTCTAAAAGCCAGGAAGTAGAGAAGCGTCTTCCTCTGTTCTTATGGTAGTTCTGCTGAATAACGACTTGGCAAACAGCGGTGACACATTAGAGAAGCTCATGGTTGCAGTTTAGGTATAGGATATTTTGAGAGGCCAAAGGCTTTGCTAACATATAGCTGGATATAGGAAATGCTGTGTGATAAGAATGGTAAGTTTCCTCTTTTTCTTAAACCATGTTGGTGATCTGCAGCATTTGAGGTACTTAGCTCAGTGCAAATGAGCAAAGCTGATGTTTTTGTCTGCTTGATGGTGGTGGAACTAGTAAAATTGAGGACACTTTAGGGAAAAGAGACAATCTTTGGAATAACCTTTCTTCACTTTTCTTCTTTCCTGAAAAAAGTATCAGGTAGCCTATGCTCACTGTCTTTTGTTCCTTCTGAGCTGGAATTTTGATGTTGGCTGGCTTTTCAGCAGAAACTGGTCCAACACAAACCAGTTGATCTGGGAACTTAGGTGGATTCATCCAGAACTGCTATTGAGTAAGTCTCCTCTAACCTCAGTTAAAAACTTCAGTTTTCTTCTCCAAGTTACATTGGCCTGAGTTAACCAGGCATTGAAGCAAAACTGTTTATTTCTGTTCTTTTTACACTGCTCCTTCATTTCTGGACCTTTTACCACTGTGAAACAGTTGGTGTGTGAACGATGTCTGTCCCTCCTGTACTGATAAAAAATTTCAAAAAGGTCTCCTAGAAATTGTCTCTTTCATTGGGAACCAACCTGCCTTCTTCAGTTGTTCTTCATAACGTATGGGGTTTGGTATTTGGCATCTTCCCGATTTGCTTTTCATTGAACTGTTGCTGGGATAGTAATAATATGTCCTTGAGGAACTGAATTGGGATTTATACAAACTAATCAATATGGGTATTTAGCAAATGACTTAGATCAGAATTCAGTAGCACACTGTTTAGTTAAACAGTTATGCTCTTGTTTAATTTTGAGTAATCCTCTCCCCATTCACCAGGGGTCTGAAGACACTAGCAAGCCCATTTGGCTTGTATAGGATTTGAGAGTGCACTCAAGAGCCTTGTTGAATGAAGCCTTCTAGAAGAATAACCACATACTTTGCTTTTTTACTGGTTCCTGTGTATGGTACTTGAATTTCTTAGCCATGTTTCTGCCATGATCCCTAGTTAAGAACAGAGGAGCCTTACTGTCTTTAGCTGTGGTATAGGCAACCATGTCTCAGTTCCTTTAAGCTCAATCTTGAATCTGGCTAGGCTTTTTGCCCCTCTCTTCTACAGCTTTTTGAGTCCTTTTCTAGTTTCCAGAACAAACATCTTTGTGACCCATGTAAATACAGCCTAATCTTTTGTTTGTTTGTTTGTTTGTTTTTTCCTTCCTTGACCAATGTACTGGGTTGTGGGTTTGAGTACTTGTGTATACTAACCCCCATGTACGAACTATTTGGGCACACAAGGCTGTATACTGATGCAGCTACTTCAGGCTCACATCTATCAAACATCACTTGATGTATGATGGCTCTATTTCTTCACTGATCTAGTCCTGTTTCAATTTAATTTCATTATTTTGCTTTTTAGCAACTGTAACATGATGTGCAAATGTAATACACTGAACATGGAACGGAAGAGCATACCAAAACCACATTATGGACTTATTATACTTCTGTCAAACACATAAATAGGCAAGAAGAGCCTGTATAAATAAATGAGTACCTGTGTATTTTTTAAGATGTTTAAACTGACCTCTGGAGTGGTCTTTTGATTCATTCCAACCTGAAATATTTTCACTTTTGGTACCCTTTGGCTCCTGCTCTTAACTCTATTTACTGTATAGGCTGCTTCTTTAGATCTTCTTCCAAAACTCTTCAACTTAGCTGCTGCTGTCTGGTGCAGAATCTTGTGAAATGCCTTTTAGTGCTCTGAGTATACAACATCCCCCGAAATTCCTTCACGTCACTGCAGTGCTGTCCTCGGGAAATTCCAGAGGCCTTGCTAAGCATGACCTCTTCTGCCTTGGTCCAGCCGCCACAGTCGTAAGCACATCGCTTTCCACATTTTCCTAGTGTTCATTCTTATGGCATGCAGTTTTCAAAACTTCCTCCCCGCAGTTGATTTTCAGCATTATGGCTAATAATGTTACCGCTTATCACTTGACCTGATATAAAGTGATACTAAACCAGAGGCCTTTCTAACATAATTCACTGAAGATTAAGCCTGTGTTGTAGAAATCTTGGTACAGGGTCATTTCTGTGGCAGCATCATTCTTGTGATGCACTAGAGTTAAGATCCTTTCTATATAAAAGCTCACAGTTCTTTTAAAAGTTTGATATGAATAAAAAAGTTTTTGGCTTGTTACTCATGGGGATGCAAGTTTGTGGCCTTTCTTCGTGGTTTTTTGGATGGTATTATCTGAAAACAACGTAATATGCTTATTTCTGGTTTGCAGAGAAGGCATTTTTACAGCAAGCTGATAGTGAGCCAAAGTCTCTGAAACCTTAAAGTTGTGGTTAGCAAACAGCCAGTCTAGGAAATTAGGTCACCATTACCTCACTATTTTTTTTTTTTTAAATATTTTATTTTAAAATTTCTGTAGTATATCCTGTAGCTGACACTGTTGCTGTCTTACCAATGATGCCCAAGATGGATTGGATCCCAAGCTGACAGCAGGAAGGAGACTGAAGGAAGGGTCTGAGGCTTCAGAGGGGTGAATTCAGAGTGTGAAATCAGTGCCAGGAGCGAGCAGCAGTGGAAGATGACTGGCTTATTTGGGAAGGAAGATCTGAGCATAAACTGGTCTTTGACACCCCAACTCAACCTACTCCTACAGTATCTGGGTAGTTTGCAGAGCTCATGGTAGGAGTTGCTTCCCTGAGGACTGTGGCTCGGCAGAGAGGAGACCAGGCATGATCATGGTCCTGGGGGGGAGGCAGTTGCAGGTGCTCTGCCTGCCTGAGTGGGTCTTTGCCTCTGCAGTCTCAGCTGTCACAGCCTCCACTGCAGCAGAAGTCATCCCCATGTGAGTTGGTGGGATGAGGTGGGAGCAAAAGTAACCTGAAACCCTGTACCTATTTATATAGATACAAAAAATTTTGATTTTTCTTCTCTTAGAAATGCTATTAGCAGAGTCTGGGAGTAGCTGAAAGCTTTATTCCCATCTGTTACACTGTGCATGGCTCTGCTAAGGTGTGACCTTATCAAAGCTGGAATCAAAACACAAAGTAAAACTCAAGGCAGGCTCGATCTAGTTGAGATTCCCTTCAGTAGACCATGGCAATGGGGAACAATGGATGAACCGCTGAAGTACATTCTTCCCTTAAGTGTGGTTTTATCAGCAATTAGTGTGTAAAAATAGCACTTACTGGCTTCAGGATCCTTCCCCCTGCTTTCAGACTTGTATTTGCTCACTTTGCCTAAAAATAAGGGAGGTTTCTACTCCAACTGTAGTATTGACTGAGCCAGTAGAGTCGTAACTGCCATGTTAGAAGAACAGGTATTTGTGCCTCATCAATGGGATTATTTGTTAAGTTCCAGCTGCAGAACTTTTACTGTTGAGTTTTCTTCACGGGCCAGAAGGAGAGCAATTTGAATCTTGGATTAGTCTTCCAGGCCCAGGAAAAGAAATCCTTTCAGAGAAAGCGAATATATCATTGTACGAAGCTGGATTTTTGGTTGCTTTTCAGCTGTGCTTCCAGTGCTTTGTGAGGGCTTTCACGAGTCAGTAGGAATATTGTGACTAACTTGGTCATGATACATTATAGGGAGAAAAGAGACTGAAAACGGAAAGGAGGGATCCGGTGGGCAGACTTTGTTATTTGTACTTGTCTGTAATCCCCTGACTCTGGCAGAGTAGCAGACTACTTGAGCAGATAAAGGTAAAATTGCCATCTCCCCCATTAACCTGATCTTTCAGCCTGTACTTAGTGTCTAGGGAAAATGTTTGACCCTGGAGTTTTGGTGGTTTGGAGGGGTGGTTGTTTTGGGGGAGGCAGTTTTTGATGCAAATTGGAAAATGGGAACTGTATTTTGTATATTGTTGAATTAGCTTTCAGAAGCTTAACAAATACTAAAGCATCAGCCTTTGCTTTTTTTTTTCCATTTTCTTTTTTTTTTTACTACTTCACCTGTGTCAGCTTCAGTTTACAGACTCCATTCTTCTTGTGGAAATTTTATTGTGTGACCGTTTCCTTGTTTAGTAATACAGTGGCTTGGGAGGAAGCAACTTTATACTTTTGATCTAATTTTAAAGCCTCAGAATAGGTCATTCACACCTCCAAACAATTTCTAAAGATTTTCAAATAAGGCATAACTTGATTTAGAAGCCGAGGAGTAAAGTGTCAGGGCCAAAACTTTGAAGGAGCTTTTATGTGTAACCTTATTGGGATTTTTAATGGGCTAAATACAGCATTGTAGGCAGAAGCTGTAAGCTGAGAAGCCCTCCATTTCAGCAGAGCAGATCCTTGGGGATATGCCCTTGGGAGGGTTTCAGACTGCAAGAAAATGTGGAAAAACAAGAAGATTGCTCTGCAGGGATGGACATAATGTAGGGAGAGGTTGGGAAAGATAAATCCTGCTGGCCCCCTTCATTATGAGAGTAAAACGACACTTTTGGCTAGAGGCCAGTGAAACCTGGGAGATCTAGGATGGTGCAGACAGGACTAGCAACAAGTTTTGTCAGGGAATGGATTGGATGAGTGCAGATCTGCCTCAGCGTTGTGGTTTTTTTGTTCTGAGTACAGAGCGTTAACCCCTCTATTCCTGCTGCTTTCCAGAAGCAGAAATGAGGCAGAAGCGCTCAACCCGTCAGAGCAGATGGGAAAAAATTGTGGTGGATTTTAATTAAACTTGGAAAAACAAGTGGAGGTAGAGGAATGCTCTGACAGGAGGTGTGGGATTGTTGGAGGAGCATGTTGTTGTGATGCTGACCCAATGATACAGAGGTTAACAACCAACCCGTCTTCCCCACACAATCAAAATTCAGCAGCACCGTGGAGAGGGGGCTGCCAGGCAGATTTGCTTACTCGCAAAGAGCATTCAAAAAAACCAAATGTATTTTTTATCAAAAGAAACTGAAAATTATTTTCAGCAAGAAATGCTGCAATCCATCATCCTGAAAGGTGGTGATTTTGATTTAAAATTTTGACATGCCCTTTTGTTTTCACCTATGTTGGCCCACCAAGGTATGGCTGAGGTGGTGCTTTCAAGGAGACAGGGAAAATGCTTGTGATCTTGAAAGTCTTAACTCTTAAATAAGTTAAAATGCAGCACCTTTCTTATGTCTATGGAAACTAGTTTTTCTGGAACCGTAAATTTGTCAGGTCTGCGATAAGTGAAAAAGTTTATCTTTGAAATTAGACCATTAAGGGCTATTTTTTTCAAGAGAATTCAGAGTCGCTCTGCTCCCCTCAAAGTACATCTACAGTGTGGTCAGAGGTGTGAATACAGCTTCTGCAGATTTACCTGGGCTGGCTCTCAATTAGCTTGTGTGTAGGTGTAGCGAGGGCCAGTGCTGCAGCCCAACAGCACAGGCTTAGCACGCATTGGGTATCGACCCTAGCCCCAGGGAGCCTATGGGCCCTGCAACTGTGGCACCGGTACCTGAGAGAGCAAGGGAATGACAGATGCTGCCTTAGAGGAGCCTTGGGAGCCTGTGTGTATTTGCATGATCTCATGATCTTCAGGGGACGGTATTTAATTTTTTTATGGGAGTTCCATGTAAACATGGAAGGGTAGAATTTGGCCTGTAAATAGGATCTATTTGGGAATAAACCTTTTCCAGAGCTATATAATGATAGTTTTCATTTCTTCAGTTAGAAACAAATGAGGGCCACAATCCTAAAAAGGCTTACATGGAGGCTTTATTTTAAGATTCACCAAGTACTGAAATTAGCCTGTAACTTCAGGGTTTTTAAGTGAAGTGTGCTCTTTTTCAGACCCTCTGGCCATAGAGTGTTTCACCTTGGAATATTTGTACTGTTCAAACTCCTGTAAATCTAGGCATGATATCTTTCTGTTTCCAAAGCCTAAGATTTATTTTAAAGTCCAACTTTTTACAACCGGGAGGTAGCAAGGGGCATTACTTTATAAAGATATGAGGTAGAGCTGGACAGTTTATTAAAATTTCCTATTTCTAACTAGGAGGAATTAGCAGTTGTGTTTTAGAATAGGAGGTCAGAATGATGAAAACACCTACGAAGGATAACTCTGAACAGCCTGGTGTCACTTGAACTTTTTAGCAACCAAAACCCTAGGAAATACACTTTACAAGATTTAAGGACACAAGGCATTTAATTTTGCATCCCTTGGGCTTTTGTACTGGCAGTGCCCTAAGGAATGATACCATTGATAAAGATTTTCTTTTCCTGAAACGTGTAACTAATATTTTGCTGCACAAAGACGAATACTGTGGGGAAAGGGTGCTGAGATGTTAACTAGGTGTAGTACCCTGGATTCATCAATGAAATCTGAATTGCCTTCTGTCTGAAGGCTTCTGATGGCACTGGAAAAGTGCAAAAGGAGTTGCTGTTTGCAGTCAGGTTGTCACGCTTAGCACAGCGCCTTAGGTCCAGTCCTAATTTTATGCTTTTACCTACTCGCTTTCAAATATCATCAGCCTCCACAGTTCCCAGGGTGCTTAGTTATAAATCACATCAAACCTTTGAATCCTCAAATCATTTTTCGCTATGACTTTTCCTCCTCTGTGGTATGAAGTACATGTGTGTTATCTGCTCACCTGGAGCAGATCTGAGAGGTGGTGTGGTCTGTAGGAATGAAAACTGGGTTGGGAGGCAGGAGGTGGTGAAATCTAGTTCTGGCTCACAGGACAGACTTAAGCAAGCTGCTTCACCTTTCTGTTTCATTTTTCTCTCCTGTGCAAGGGAAGGGATAAGGACATTTCCCTGCTTGCCTTCCAGGGTGGGTGTTTGGCAGAATAGTTAATTAAATCCCACCCAAATCTTCAGAAACATAATTGTACAGGACATTAATATCCTTTAGTAGCTATTAACAGTGGTCTCATACACAGCAGTGGTCTGTCCTTATTTGCTCTGTAGTTGGTCTGTGTGGTGCGTGCATGATCTGTGCTTTCTGTGTTCCTGATCATGCTTACCTGTGGCTGTGGAGAAGGAGATGTAGCAAAGGTCGGCTGTCTCCATGCATTTTAATACAGACCAATATAAACCCCAGTTTTCTGGCGTTGGGTGCCTTTGTGCTCTGATGTCCACTTTGGTTGTTCAACATGTTCAAAATGTTGCATGTCCACTGAATGCTGAAAAGTCACTTAAGGGAATCCTGGCTCCCACTTTTCGCTTTTCTTCTGCAGTTCCTACTTTTTGAGCACCTTTCCTCCAGTTGGGGGAAAGGCTGGCAAACAAACATCCTCACACCTGCCAGCAAGGACCACACCTTGGGCTTCCTGAGAGTCATAGCAGTCAATAATTTATTGCAGGGAGTACAAATCTGTTTTCCAGCTCTGCTCAAGCAGCAACCGAAGAACTCAAACCAACTGATGATAACGCCTGTTACAATAATCTCTAACCCGAGAGCAGCCATTCTTAATAAAAGCCAAATAGTAATTTTTTTTTCCACTCTTAAATAGCACAGGAAACCTGTTTGTCCTTCGCAGTTTCACTGTAGGAAGAAGTGATTATTTTTGCCACCCCTCAGATCAGGACACAGGCTCACGCAGTGTTGCTGTGCTGTTGTTCCAGCAGCAGTGATGCTGGCAACAGGGAGAGGATGGGACATGCCTTGCCTGCTTGTTCTCCTATTGCTACTGTAGGCTGTGCACTGCCTGTTCTTCTGGTTGAGTTATGTGTGACCAGGCTGTGCTTCAAAAATCAGGAGAAAACCTGGCACTGTGAAAAGCCAGAGTTTAAAAGCCAAAACCAAAACATGGTGTTTTCTGGGAGAGGATTTTTTACTTTCTAATTTTTATGTTGCAGATCTAGTTTAGAACATAGCCAGTACAACTCTCTTGAGCACTAACTAGCTTTAATAAAAATTACTTCAAAAAATATGATTTTTTAAAATTTAAGAAAGAATTTATTTTTCTCCATTACTTTTTTTTTAAATGTCCTAGAAAATATCCAAGCGTAGCTAAATTCTCTGTGTGTTTCTTTAGGACCTTTTTGTCTGTCTTTTTCTTTTTTTGCCCTTTGAGAAAATGCGTAGGGTTTCTTTTCTGTATAAGTTTATAGGTCTCTTTGACAAGACTGCTTCTTTCGGGGAGGGTGGGGAACTGTGTGAGTCAGCTTGCAGGACTTCTGCCCTAGCAATACTTGTGGAGTTAGGAGGAACTCCAGCTTCTATTAATCTGCTTTTTTCCAGTGGTATGCTCTCATACATGCTCATAACCTGGGATTAAACCTCGCCTTGCTCAGTGTCCTGGCTGGAAGCTTGATGGGAAGGAAGACTCAGTGTGATGGACAGCCAAGTGCAGCCAATGTGTCCCAGTATTTTCAGGGCAGATCACAGCACACCTGTAATGAATCCTGAGTTAATTACATCGGTCACACCATTAGAGTTCAGGACTGTCCTCAGAAGAGCTGTGTATGTAATGTTTCACTCCCTTGTAAACGACAAGCACAAGTTGATAGAAACCTTTGAACTACCTGCCTCTGGCACCAGCAGAGAAACAGCGTCAGTGGTTTAGGGAAAGAAAACAGCCAACAAGCTGTGGCTTCTGTGCAGGCATTGGTAGGAGAAGCTCTGTGGGTAGAGAGGTCAGATTAGAAGATCATAACAACCTCTTCTGCTCTTAATGTGTCTGAATCCTACCTGACTCTGGACTTCTCAAACCATCCTACCCCCTTCATTATCGGTAGTTTTCCTTTCATTGTTTCACGGTGACTTAACAGTAGGTTCTGTCTCGCCATATGATGCTTTGCATGAATGCTTGTAACCTCATTGCAAAGTTGTAGTATATGAAAGCTTTCATAGGTGAGTGTGTATCTCCATGTCTTTTCACTCCTGCTGTTTCTCTGTAGTTGTTTCTCCCATGGGAATAGGGGAAAGAAAAGGGTCTGGGTTTTACCACTGTAGAGCAGAAGAGTAGATCTTCGGCATTATTAAACCCAGCATCATTGGAAGGACTTTGACTGTACGTGGAAGACAAATGCACATTATCTTTCCCTCTTCCTAGTGTGAGTTTGTATTTCTTTTTCTGAGAATCAATAAAGTAATTAAAATGAGTACAAGATTTTCTTCTGGCATAAATTAATCAGTGACCTGTAAAAGGGAATTTGGTATAAGAAATACCAGTAACATAAAATACTGTGACTAAAACTTTCTCAAATCCAGACAGAACTTATAATATTGTAAGAACTTGACTTCAACATCACGTGGAAAACACAGAAATGAAGGCATGGGTAAGCCATGTCCTTTAGGATTTTTGAAGGGACAAAACAGGCAAGAAAGTAGAATGGAGATGGTGGTGGCCAATCTGAGCACCTCCCCCAAAGCTGGGAAGGCATAGCAATATGGTCCAGCTTGATATCTAGTGAGGATGACTTGCTCTGAAGATGATTTAGGACTGTTGTCTTAGTAATGATTTCAGCTGAAATTGCTGGTAAAATATTTTCCAGCTTTTCTGGAAGGATCTGTGAAGTTCTGCACTGAATAGTCCTGTCCACGTGGAGTTCATTTTGAGGAACTTCAGCCTTGCAGAAGCTAGATATCTAGTCCAAACTAGTCACTTAATCTTATTCTGTAGGCTCCTCCAGAAACCATCATCTCACAGAACAGGTGGGATGAAATTATTTGCCCTCTGGAGATGCTTATTTATTTGGATTGACTTCACAGGGAACCTAGACAGTGCTAGCTGGGACTTGGCCAATTAGCTATTAGATGTGTAAAACTAGGTGGCACGAATTTGCCCTCACAGCAGTAAATGGTGAGGTGATAGTTAAACTCACCATGGGGAAGGACGAAGACAGATGGGAATGCATGCACAAAACCATTCTGGAATTTGAGTACGGTGAGGACATCTCTCATGTTGGTTTCTTTAAAAACAGTGGTTGTTTTGATATACTATATGCTCATAACAGTAACAATCTGTGTAGGATCATCCAGCATGCTGTCTGCTAGTGGAACTCATATGCACTGTAATGAGGAGTTTGGTTAAATACATGCACCACCAGATGATTACATCTGAGATTAAACTGGGATAAAGATGACAGGCTTCTCCATTTGCTCAAATAACAGAGACATAGCAACTGCTGTACAAGCTTGCTGATATTTTTTATTCCTTCTGGTGTTACTGTGGTACCTGGAATCCTTACTGAGGAGCAAACTCCTGAGAGGTATTTCTTTAACTTTATAAATATGAAACACTTTCACTTTTCTCTGCTTACTTTGCTGATACGAGAAACTAAACTAACCAACCCCACTAAGACCCTAACACTCCTTATGCAACACTACACTCAGGCTTGTTCCTCCAACGTCTCCCATTGCCCATCTCCGTGCTGGTTATTTAGTCTGTGGACTTTGGAGTTTTCTGTGATTTTTTTTTTTTTTTTAAAGAAGGAATGGGGGAAAGGGTCCCAGTCTGGAAAGGGCTTACACTTACATCATGGTCAGAAATATGTCAAGGATCTTCCTTGTTTTTACGTGGCCCCTGAGTAGAAGGTGTGCCAGGTTTTGTCTCCTTGAGGGAGTGACCGGACCAGCATCGCACCCAGCTGCGTTTGGTTCCCTGTCTCCATTAAAGCAGATATCCATTTACAGCTGAATTGATTTAGAATAGCTTCAGGCTTCATCTAGAGCAAGGCTTCAGGGTCTGCCTCTGGATCTGTAGCTAGACAGCACAGCTGCTTTGCAAAGGGCTGGTTTCACTGAAGGAGCCTTTGTGGATTAAGATCCAATTTAGCATTTGTAAGGTTGTCACAAGTAATAGTACAGCCTGAAAAACAGCATAGTCAATAAAATAATGCAGTTCCTCTATGTACTGTAGTTCTCCACTCTAGATGAGGTGCAGAGTCCAATTCTGGAGTTATTAGGTCTGAAGCTTCTCTTGTTCACTAACCTGTAAATTCAGAAAAATAGTTTTATTAAAGGCAGCAGGATGTAGGCAGCATGTAAGACCTGCTGTTCCCGAGTCTGGGCTCGTGAGTGTTGGTCCCGAGTGTGAATGGTATATAGAGAAGCTTTCTTGGTGTTTTTTTTTAGCTCATAATAGTGTCCTGATTTATGCTGCCAATAGCTACTGGACTTTTTTTTTTAACTTGTGCTGCAAACATGAAAAGTTTGAATAAATAATGAAATATGAGGCCAGTCTGTTATCTCCAGTGCATTCCCCACTATCTCTGTCGCATCTCCAGATACGTAGTTTTTCAGGCTGACTAGATCTTTCCCTCCCCCACACTCCCTAATCCATCAGTCTGTGTCCAGATTGCTACAATTCTGAGGTTTTCTGTTGTTGCTTGGTTTGGGGGTGGGGGTGAGTGTGGTGTGTGGGTTTTTTTGGTTTTTTTGTTTTGTTTTTTTAATTGGGACATGTCCATATTCTCAGTAACAAATACCCTGACACCCAGCTAACACAAGTATAGAGCTGGCTACTAGTTATTTATCATTTGTCGTAAACCATTTTTCATTAAGCTCCCTGACTAGATCCACAGTTCCTTAAGAGACCAACTGGGTGTTAATCCAGAGAGCAGAAAGGGTGCAGAGAAGCTGCTGCAGCCTTTGAACAGCAAGGAGCAATCTAGATAGCATCTGTTGTGCGAGGATAAGGATTGGAAATAGCAAGGCCAGTTTTGGAACAACTGTATCCTTGTTTCTCTACCCTTGAGGACGAGGGGGACAAGTGCCTACATGTGTTGGATTTTGTTAGCTGGATCCAGTTGCTGTGTTGAGTTAATGAAGGTCATGTTAGTCTGTGGAATGCTGGGAAAGTAGGAGAAGCCGAAACCGCGCTGGCCCATCCCCAGGCAAACTGGTTTTAACCAGGAAAAAGTCAGAGAATGCGAAGAAACTTCTTGTACATCACCTCAGGCAGTTATGTATTCTGTTTCCTAGTTACATTTTTTTTTTCCTGGTATCAATTCCAAAACAAACAAATGGAGAGAGAGAGAGAAAAAAAAAAAGCATTCCTTAAAATAACCCTTTAACATCTTGGGCCAAATTTTCTTCTTCTCAAGCCTGAAGATACAGTCTGTCTGTGCTGATACTGGTAGAGAGCACCCCAGATATATGCTGCAATGATTGTAAAATGAAACTCTGATCCCTTTTTATTCATTCAGAAGTAGAATGTGGCATGTATTAGGCACTACACCAAATAACAGGATAGATAATTGGGTACTGCAGGTACAGAGCTCCAGACTTCCTGCTGTTGTACCTTTTCCTTATGCTGGGTAAAACAGAACACTGGGCAGGAAGGGACCCTGGCATTGTTTAGGATCTGTAGGCACAGCTCTGATGGAAGGGATAGTAGTAAGTCTGTTCAAACAGTAACTTGGGTATTTAGAAGTAGTAGTTCAGCACAAGTGTTTCCTGTTGAGCTTACTCCGAGAAATGACACAGCCCAATGCAGCTCCCAGAGTGCTTCAGTTAGCTGACCGACCGTGTGAATGCTGAAACCCCAGGCCTCCAAGACTGGCTGCAAATTTTCACTTCACTGGGGCATTTGCAATGCATGGTTGTCATAGTGCAATGCTTGAATAAACCTTTTTTTTGTCTGTGGGTGATCACATCCACTTTCCCCTCCTACTCTGTGTTATTCTAGTCTTTCAACTAACTTTTGACTCCAAAAATTTAGGGAGTTTTATCATGCCCCACTTTGGAACTGACCATTTGATCTGCTTGAGAGCAAAAGCAGAAGACATTTCTCAACTTCCCTGTACTGCTGCCCTCTATGTCATCCTGTTTCAAGCTCCTCTATACAGTTCTTAAAGTGCTATATAAGGTTCTGAAAAGTATCACATTGCTTGGCTCCGTGCTTAAGGCAGTAGGGCACACGGTCTCTTTGGTGTGTTCCAGCAGCCAGTGGAAACAAGGGTAAGCCAGCTCATGTACATCTTAGCTTTGGTAAGGATGATCAGAGCCATAGCTCAGCAAGAAATCAGCATTCCCTCTGCAAGTGAAAGGTCAGGAATGCAGAAAGCTCACTGCCTTTTTAAGAAGGTTGAAAGTTTGCTCCCCCTTTTTTTCCAAAAAGAGGGCAAATAGGAGGATAACAATCCCATTTTCTGGTTTGTGTTTGGCTGAGAATGTGTCATCTGTTTAAGGAATGGTCACATGTAATATTTTGAAAAGTTGGTAACCTCTGGGTCAAATCTGTTCCATTCAGTCCTGCCGTTTGCTTGACTAACCAGTGGCCAATGATGTTTGGTATCCAGCTGACATCCACATTCTTTTCTGCACCTAAATTCTCCAGCCAGCAAATAAAGATACGGTAGAAACAAAACCTATCAGCATAGGCATTTGCTCATTAAAACCTCTTGTGCTGGGCTCTAGGGCAGACAGTGTTCTGATAAGTTCAGGATGCTGTGATATTTTTCAAGCGAGGACATCCAAACCCAAGCTAAGAAGAGAGCATAGCTTCACCAGCAAAAGCACGTGTGTGTACATATATACATGTGTACCTTTTCTATCCAAAAGCACAGGCACAAATGTACTGTTATCAGTCTTGCTGTGAGGGTGGGTGGGAAACTATTCAGAGAAGCTTTTTTCCTTCTGGAAGCCTTTGGTGTCTAGAAATCAAAGCTCTCTGCAGATGTGTGCAAGTCTTGATGAGATCTAAATTGAGAAGGTTTCTAAAATCCGGATGGAATTTCTGATGAAAACAGATGTTTGATCAACACCCTTGCCAGCTTAGAAGGTAGAGGCTGTAGCAGTGCCACGGAGAGCTTGGCCTCAATCAACCTGAGCAAGTGCTCGAAGTGTTGCCATAGACCCCAAAGGGAGGTAGAGGCTCTTCCTTCGGCTTGAATTGGGGTCTGCTTCATCTTCATGAATTTCTCAATGACAGCCTTGACATTTTCTGTATACTGCAACCCCTCTTTAAAGCCAGCGCTAGTCATGCGCTGTGTTTATAGAGGGGGAGAATAAAATGTATTAAATATTAGAT
Organism: Haliaeetus leucocephalus; assembly: GCF_000737465.1. Lineage (NCBI taxonomy): Eukaryota > Metazoa > Chordata > Aves > Accipitriformes > Accipitridae > Haliaeetus > Haliaeetus leucocephalus. The sequence continues at coordinate 4,146,004 of NW_010973316.1, read as the reverse complement.
ATGATTTTGCTCCGTGTCTCTTCAAGCAGATACTATTTTAGCGGATGTAGTTACTTTTTCTTTCCAAATTACTATTAATGACCTATTTTACCTCAAATTAACATCCAGATTCTGTTTGTGTTTTGTTTGTTGGTTTTTTTTTTAAATCAATGTATTCTGTTTGCAATATAGGAGAAACTTACTGTAGTGACACAAATTAATTTTCCTTCTTAGCATGCTATCCAGCCATACTTTTCTTTCAGCATTGGAAATAATGAGTCATGGAATCAACAGCATGTGATGTGGTCCTTGTAAAAGACATCTCAACTGCCATGGGGTCATGTTATAAGACATTAGCATTAGAAATTTCTTCCCACTCACTTGAACAATTTCTCTTTTGTGCAAACATACGCAAAGTCCTGCCTGCCTTTCTTTTTTTGCAGCCTATGTTAAACTTCAGTTGTTGCTTGAATTTACATTCCAAGTTTTTCTGCATCAATTTCATTGAACCCAACAGTAGAGAACTTAAAGGATGTACAGAGATATTTTTTCTGAAGGGCTCATAAAAGAGGCAGGCTGCTACTACTAGCCTGCGCCAAAATATATGGAGTAAAAATTGCGCAAGTTTCTTTGCAAGCAGATGTATCTTGTCCCTGAGGGAGAAGGCACTGGCTTTACAAATGCTGGGATTCCTGTAAGCAATGTATGTCACTTATGCTGAATTAGAATTTGTTTCTGCTTGCATTGACTTAAGCACATGAACATTAATCTCCAACATTAATCAATTTATTGTTGCTGAACCCCCATAACATAAAGAATTACAACCTCTATTTTGTAGACGAACTGAGTTGCAAAGAGATTTAGGTTCCTGTTTAAACATGTGTTTAGGCACCTAAAGATGCAACTAGATGCCAAGTAAGATTTACGAAAGTGCCTTAACTGATTTTGAGTTACTGATTGGAAACTGATTCCAAACTGATTGGAAGTTTAGGGCCCAGAGAAGTGAGGGACTTTTATAAAATCAGCTAAGCACTGGATTATCTATAGCAGCCTTGTGCTGACTTCCATCATCACACCTGTGTTTGGGAGCAGAGCTAGAGCCGAACCTAGATTTGCACCTCGTGGTAGGCAGAAAGTGCATGCAGGAGATGAAAGCTGAGTCCTTGAGGAGCCTGCAGCTTGCGTTTAGGGACGGCACTACTCACTCAGGCATACGCAGCCACTATTCCCCCTTTCAGTTTATTCCCAGCTTCATGCTTCTATCAGCATCCCCCTATTCACCTCAGGTTCTTTTTCAGCTGGATCAATTCCAGACACAGCACAGGGTATGGCTTCAGGACCCATGGAGGTGTAGTTAGAGCAGAGTTGCAATATCCCTCTCATGGCTGGGCAGCCAGGAACATAGTGAAGGCTTCTGAATTGACCATCTGTGCTGAAGAAAGGGATAGGAGGCACAGCTGTTTCACTCTCCAAAATATTACGTAACTATGCCGTCATGCAGTTAAGGACATATAGAGGTTTCAAATATTTGCTTTTTTATTTTGAAAATTTTACTTCAGTTGTAAACAATGCCTGTTTCAGAAATCCCTTGATTTAAATCAGTTCAGTGCTTCCCTAGTTCCTGATGCAGAAGACCTAGCTCAAGACTGGTTTGCATCCTTACAGCCTGCTGGGAACGAGCTTGCTGTGGAAACCGCTAGGTGGAAATGACAAGTAATAAATTTGTCGGAAAAGGCAGCTTGTGAGCAGGACCAGAATGAAATTTGAGTCAAGTTATATGAAAATGTTGGGGGAGAAAACACTTCAGCAACATTGAAATGGCTTTTGATGTTTGAAAGTAGAAAACATTTCCATGTTTGCTTCAAAATTATGTATTTCAGTTCAAACAGGCCAGCACTTGAAAGGGGGAGGTTATACAACTTCAGAAATGTTTTATTTTCTTTTTGCTCAAATAAACGTCTCAAGTCAACTCAAATTATTTTCATAGCAAATGAAACATTTCTGTTTGTTTGACCCATATGATTATTTCTTTCTTTTTGTCTTCAGTAGTCACTGCAAAAACTCCATTTTCCTTATGTCTCCCACCAGAACTGAAAGTTGGAGACTGGAATATTCCACCTCCATGTGTGCCAGGGTGCAGCTGCCTAAAATAAATCTCTGAGCTTTAAGCATCTCAGACTCTGCCTCATGGTAGATGCTTTATGCTTACCCTAGAGTGAGAATCCCCTGTTGATGATATCTTTAAGGAAGCCAATGATCCCAAACCCCTGGGCCAGAAACTTGACAACAGAGTAGTAACGAGGCATTGCTTATATGAACAAGTCACTTTCTGCAAAGACCGTTGAGCATATATGCATGAATAATGGTGCTTATGAATGTTCAGGAACATTAAAGGAAATCAATGGATCCACTATGCACATGAAAGCAGATAAATGAAGCATCACATGTGATATATGAAATTATATGTCCTACCTGGGAGTATGCATACTACCTTCCTGAACCCCTCAGATCAAATTTGGCAGCTGGGTAGTTGAATCTGACACAGTTCTGATCGTAACCTTTGCAACTAGAATTGTGTGGGTACATACACTTGATGAGAATGTGACAAGAGAAAATTGAATGTAAAGTCTGCTAGACAGCCAATAAATTTGTTTTATATCTTTATCTTTTCCTTGCTTGGCAATTATTTCAGCAGGTGCTGAACTACTTTCTGCTTGCTGTGAGTGAGGGTACTCAAATGACCTACTGTAAATTCTTGCTATTTCTTACACTTATGAGAAGACATAATCATCTCAGGAACTTGGATATTTACTGTGGATTAAGATGATTTTTTTAAATAATGCTTTTTTTAATTGTATTTTTTTAAAAGACCAATATTGGTTATAACTAGTGTTAAGTTACTTAGTACTACATAACTGAAATGTGTTCGTATTGTCACCAAACCCCTGTTATCTAGTTTTAAAATAGTGGGGTGTAGTTGTCGCTCAGGTCCTACATTATTTGTAATTCAGTAGACTGTTAATGACAGCATATGGCTATTAGGTTATAGCCCTCCTAGGTTATGATTTTTAGAACCATAAAGCAAGAATTGAAGGGTTTCAGAGGTTGATTACAGGGAGAAGTTTATTGTTATTTCTTACACTTAAATCTGCTAGCTAAGTTAAAACAGCCAAGTAGGAGATCTGGAATAGAAATGATGTGCAGTTAAACACTGAAAAATCTCTACCTCTCCTATACAGGAGAGCTATTAAACTATTGCTTATTGTACATTAGTATTCTGTGTTTGTTACCTGAAATGCTACTACAGGCAGTAGTTTGAGCAGGCTTTTACCATTTCTAGCTTCATGCTATAGCATTCTCGCTTGTCTGCACAGTTGACCCGATCCTGTATGTCATCAGGGAGGAGATGTTTAACTTGTGACACTACTAATCCTTTCCTGAAGGCTTTTCGTCCTTCCTGCATGTTGTCCTTTCATTGCTTTTGTGAGCTGGAACATGCTTGCTCAGCCCAATGATGAATTCATATAATTACCTATGATGTATGTACCGAAGTCCTGTTGACTTTAATGTTAAAGATCAGTGATTGCTTAAGTATTGCACTGAATCAAGACCCCCAGGCATTTTCACATGAACAAGCTAACTTGGGAATTGGTGCACCTTATTGTAGTTCTCCACCGATGGGAACTAACAGCAGGCTTCTGCAGCCCAGCCAACTGGGTGCTCATCTCTCCCCAGGTAAATCTGCAGTCCACAGCTGGCCTGTATGCCTTTGCATTAACACAAGTGGGATACATGGAAACAAATCATGACGTTAGACAAAGTTCAGAGTGTGTATTCGGTTAATCCAATTCTAGAAAGCCTCATTAGTCTGTGTGCAGGTATGAGTTATGCAAAAGCACATGTCCGCACCAGGAATCTGCATCCTGGTATAGCTCTGTCTGTGTGTACCTCTGCAGAAACCCTGTTTGCAGGAGCTTGTGGTGCAAAGTCCTTTCTTTCTCAGCCAAGTTCTCACACAAGGATATGGATGATTTTCCGTGTGCCTCTTGAAAATGTGCTTGTCTCCACATTTTTATTTTGCTGATATAAATACGTCTACTGCACTGTGATAGTGCTGTGTTTCATAGAGAAGGCTGCACTGCTCTCAAGCCTGAAGAGTCTAGGTTGGTCTTGGTGTATGTAGGCATCAAGCCTTCAGAGCACATGATTGTCCTCAGCTGGAATGACTGACAGTCCCGGGAATCACATCTGAATTGCAAAAAACCTTGGGTGTCCAGTTCATATGTTGTTATAAACCAGTGGACACATTATATGTTCCCTGTAGAGGCTCATTTGTGATCCTTTCTAATACAGTTTGCACTCAGAATAGTGTTAGCCCTTTGACAAGAGGGGAGATGTTGCTTTTAGAGCAGTTCCAGTCTGGGCTTCTGCTGGAGTTCTGTGGCATTCCTTTCCCAGATTGATGATGGAGTGGACTTTTTCTTTCTCCATCCTTTCAGAAGTCATCTGTGCTGCTTCCTCAGTGCTTTGATATTCTGCCAGCTGACGGAGGGAAGAGCCATTTATAAATATTTCTGGTAATACAGTAAGTACTCTCACATGTTTTGCTCACTCATTTTCCGTATCCAGAAATCTATCCGACCAGAATCGGTTCACTCTCTTTTATTAGCAGAAATAGATCCACAACAATTAAAATTGATTTAAAAAAAAAAAAGAAAAGAAAAGAAAAAAAAGCAGCAGCAGCAAGCACAACATCATATTGACTGACTGTGTGTATATTCACACTGGCTTCCAATCCATGGATAATTACCCCTCAGAGATTGTGTGCTATGTACAGTACGGTGATGGAATTATGCACTTTAAAGAGCTTTAGTGAGGTTCTTAGGATGCCAAATTATTTTTTTTCTTTTTTTTTTATTCTTCTTTTCATTGCAGTGAGTAATGATTTTTAAATGCACATGATTCTCCTCCAAAAAAAAAGTAAGGCATGTCAGTGATGTTCTGCGTCTCTGGGTCTCACTTTTCTTGAACCAACACAATAGAATAAGTGTACCTATAAGATGAAATCTGGGGCATGGTCAGAGGGTCTCTTGGGATTGCTGGCCCTTGTTAGTGAGGGGGAATGCAAGTGGAACTCTGATGTCACTCTTTCTGTTTGGCAGCAGGAACCCCAGTTGGGATTACTGCAAGAAAAGAGGGCTTGAAAGAGACCGTGGGTATAAATCCATAGAAGATTAGGCTTCACGAGTTTGGCCTGTCATGGATCACCTTACTTTGAATGCTAAGAACCAGTGGTGGTTTCTCCGACCTCTTTGTCAGAGCCAGTTTTGATTTGCAGTTTCACACAAAAAATTTAAAATATTGCCTATAAATTTCAGCCTCAATTGTTTTTGGCAAAGTGATAAGCAAGTAAAAAACAGGGCCTCATCGTAGGAAGTGTCAAGCAATCTTAATTTTAGGCAGAGATACCAGCTCCTCCTAGAGGAAAAGAGCCAGTACGTAAATAGCTCCCAACAGATCCTTTATCCAAGGAGACAAAAGGGTGACGTGCGGAAGTTGCTGCTAATGCCAAATTTAAGCTTTCCAATGGGAATGTGTCATGTACATGAGGTTTGAGTTTTTCTGTAAGATGTGACTTGATGTTCAGGCAGGAGTCTTTCTTGATAGTCTGTGATATTTTGGAGGTATTAACAGCTCTGCAGACCTGTTGGAGCTCTTTGGAGAACATCTCCAAAGGTACGATCACAGGAGTTGAAAAAGGAGGTACCTTTTGAAACACAGCAGTCGGGAATGTAGTTGCAGGGCTGCTGCACCCTGTGGCAGGCACTTGTTCTTTGGCTGCAGCTATGTTTACAGATTTTTATCTCTTGGTGATGTCTTTCATGAATGTTTAGTAACAGTGAGTGGTGCTGCATCCCATTCCACCAGCGTGGACCAGCGGGCTGTTGTGTTAAAGGGAGGGCTCCCAAAGACAACGTGTTGCCCAAAAAGAGACTCTGTGACATACTTTAGCAGCTACGAGGTCCCCGCAGCTGCCCTACTCCTGCTCAAGGATGAATGAAGGTGGGCCTGGGAGTGCTCCCAGGAGTAGGTTTGTTGTACAAGTGTACAAGCCAGCCCTCTCCTCACATCCTGCCTTCCTCGGGGCCCTGTGCCCCAGGAGGAGCAGTGTCCCCACTCTCCCTGGGTAACCTGGGCTGCAGAAGCTAGAACAAGGCATCAAGGACCTTCCTTGATGCTGCCCAGCCTCAGCCTCTTAATAAAAGAAAGGAGACACGCTGCTTTATAGCGAACCAAAGACAAAGAAATTAAATAGTTCTGCTGTCCATCAGTGAGGCTGTGTGCATGGCTGTACGTGGTGGTTGAACGTGCAATTTCCATGGAGTAGCTGAGTTTCTGGAACATGTTCGGGAGAGGGCTGCATGTATCTGCTGGGGAAGTATCAGATGCTTCAGTCTATGAATCTGTTAAGTCTCCATCTTCTTGACCTTTTGGAATAATACCGAGCAGTGCTCAAAGCCCCTTGCAGTATCTTTCAGCTTGTTTGGTGATGATGCATTGTATGACCTCCTCAGCAGATGTTTCAGCCTGGGGTTCAGTCCTGCAGTCCCTCATCCATTCTTGTTTGAGCAGTCGATGGGGGTATCTGCTCAGTGCTCTTGGGTACTGTGGTGAAACTGTGGTGGGTGCTTTTGGTGTTTAAGTGGTTGATATGAGAAAATGTGTGTTTGTGTCCCCATTCTAAATTGTTTTAATCTAACTTGAGAAAACATTCATTACTTGTTAGATATGTAAGTTTTTAGGTACCTAATTATCTGTTTTACTTGCCAACTCCCTCCAGTCCCTTTCTTCCATGATCCCACCACTCTCTTCCCTTCTCGTACCCTTAAATACGTGTAGATGATGAACAGCAAATCTTACAGAATTTTTCAGGAATATTTAATGTAGGGTTTTGCCTTTGTTTGCTTTTCTGGTGACTTGGAGATGGCATGGTGAGAAAAGAAACATGTGAGCTAAACCTGTTGGTTTGAACATTGTGTCAGAAAATATCCATAAATTGCAAGTTACTACACAGATGTATAGATTTAATGAGACTGTGTAATGCCATTTATTTATGCTAAAGAATCTGACACATACGGTACTGAAAAAAAGTTAATACTCCAAGAGTTATTTTATATTTTTCCATTGCCATCTGTCACTGCCTACATAATAATGATACAGGTGAAAGCCTAACACTGCTTTAAAAAAAAATCAGAATGAATAGTCATTTAAATATCTTGTGGCTTTAATAGCTGGTTTGTTTTAAGTTGTGGGAAGGAGGCAACAGAGATACCCTCCCCCCATTTTTAGTATATTAAATTTGGGGGTTAAACAAATTTAGATTCTTGAAGTGACTTCGGAAAGTGGAAAATGATTATAAACTGTTCTGTCCTTTAAATCTGGAAAGGCTAAGGGACTAAACCAGACTCTGCCATCCTTATACTGTCAGTGTCTGGTTCTTGGAGTAGACCCTTCATGTGCATCTTTAGATGTAGGTGAACTTTTGTGCTCCAAGTCCTGCGTTAATGTGCTGAATTCAATACTGCTGGGGTCTCTGAACTGTGAGCGGGTGTCTCTAGATCCCAAATCCTGGTCCCCATTGGCCATCTGAAATCAGTAAAGAAAAAAAAAAGTAAGGGAAATATACTTTTTCAGCAGTATCAATTAAAAATACATGTCTCAGAGCAGCACTACGCTGACAGAACTCAGCATTTACAAAGACACTGGCTTTTAAGAGTTTTCCTTCAAATTCATGCATCATACCATGGTTAGGCAAAACTGTCGTCCCCCCCCCCTTTTTTTTTTCCTTTTAATCATGGTGGAGTCCAACACAGCAATGACTGTGAAGTGCATGGTGAGAAGTCCCTATGGTCAGATGTTTGGAGTGATCCAGGGCTGCAAATGGTGCTGTACCTGGGGATCTGCCCATTGCTTTCTATCAGCCACCTGCCTCCAAGGGTGCAGACAAGGCTTTGACTCAAATAAATAAATGAAATGGGTTTTGTTGTTAATCTCCTTTTCACAATGTAGTGATAAAGACAGAAAATATTTTTTGTGGCAGGTGCTTATCCTATAATTTTCCATGGGTTGATGAGCCAGGGGAGGTGCCTCCTTTAGAGGAGGAGGACGTGGCTAGCTCAGGTTACATTAAGATGATTTAGAGTTTATATAATTAAAAACAAATACATTTTTTCCTGAAAGTTGTTAATGATTCAAAGGTATAACTTTGTAATGAAAGCCTTTCACTTCTTTAAAATAACGTCTCTAGTGGTAAAAATGCCAGAAAATGAAGCAAAGTACGTGGTCCAGACCCAGAGAAGTCATTCCATTGGCTTCAAACAACTTTTTCAGGTGTATTTTCAAATATAGTGCAGATCCCTAATGGAAAGTTCCTTATAAATGAAATAATCATTACTGTTATAATTACTACTCTTTGCGTACATTGGAAAGCATTTTAGGAAGTCATGCACTTTTTAAGAAGCAGAGATGACAATGAGCGAGCAGTGAGGTTTTGGTCACTTTAAATGGATGTTATAAATCACTTCATTTTTGTTTATAAGAGAAGATCCATATATAGCTGTAGTTTGTCAGCATTTTCCATTACAAACTTCTAGTTTTGGGTACCATATAGAGCTCTTAGCAGCCTCTTAGAAAATCCACTTAGAGGTGAATGTTGTGTCATTGCTCAATGAGTATATGTTTCTTCTGCTCCCTTATTAGAATTTGAACCGGCCTTAAAAATAAAAAGGTGTTCATGGTTTAATGTTTAGAGAGACAGAGTGTTTCACTGCAGGACTGAACCTGATTTTATTTTTCCTCCTCTCTCTGCTTTCCAGTGTACATCAGAAATAACTCTACTGAAGCAAAAAAGAGCTGTGGTAGGAGAGGAGACTGACAGTATTTAATGTATGTTGCAGACAGTAAGAGACTTGCTTTAGATTGGCAAGGGAAGGGGCTGTGAAAGACCACCCACATCACCGAACCCTGTCTCCTGTAGCTCATGGTAACTGTGAAATAAAAGTTTACAATGAAAAGGGGCCCCGGAGAACACCTGCTATGCACTACAGCTCCCCAGCCCCAGCTCTATCACCTGCCCATCTGTAACAAGCGTAAAGTCATTAAGACAAAGGCAGAAAGTCTTAGTGATTATGGTATGTGGCAGGAGAGAGCAGGGGAGCACAAGGGCTGACCAGGTGTGGGATAAAGGCAGAAAGTTTGCTAGATGACATTTGCCCAGAAGAGCACATTTCATGCAACAGAAAATGGAGAGGAAAAAGAAGAATCCTACTATCTCTGACCCCATCAAAACAGCCCAAAAAGTAGCAGAACGAATAAACAGGTATCCAGCAATTGCTCCTGATTTGACCTTAGGGAAAAATCCATGAGTCCAAGCCTAATAACTGACTTAGCTCAAGCAACAGAAGAGGAGACAGCAGCTAGGAGCCAAGTACCTCTGCATTCCACTTGTCCTACACAGGGGCCAGGTTCTGACATTGCGAATGGATGGGCGGCCATAGGGGTGAGGAATCTCTTCCTTGCACTTGTAGGGAATTGGCAGAAACCTTGTATTACGTTAAGCACAATACTTGTTGCACCGTAATTACTTTGTAAGTATAGGCAAAAAGGGAGAGGGAGGATGGGTCATCAGGAGTACTTTTCCTACCCTGGGTTATGAATACATGACTCTCACTTGTGTAAGTACAAGTTGCATGGATGCATTTGTGGGTGAAATTTGGCCTGAGGTCCTTCTGGAGAGGAATCTTGCGACACTGAGCAATCATATATATTCAGTTAGGAGTTCTTACTCTTGCCAGATCGAGGTATGCAGCATGGGTGACTTGTGGTGAGCAAACAGTCATGCCTAAAGGCTGGGCATCTGGGGCAAATTCTGGTCTAGATACTGCCATCCTTACTTATATCAAGGTACTCATTACTTAGTGTCTCAGCCTTTGGACTTCAGCAGCATTCTCACTGAATGCGACTCAAAAATCATTGAAAGCATCAGAATTTGGTCCTGTGGTAGAAAAGAAATTTCAGGTCTTAATGCTGCACTTGCAGGGATGCTGTGTGCTTAAATCGGAGCCCTTCCAAATGTAACTGTGGTCTTTTCAGTTTAATATTTGTATAAGCTTGTATAGCCATTTGAGCATAAAAGTTGTTCCACAGGTTTTACTGCTGTAGTCTTCATTCCTTGTGTCTGGCCATGGACAGCTGGGTTGCGAGAAGCTGCCTGGTATTTTAAAACCATTGCTATTGAAAGCATGCAGTGACATCCAGGGTGCTGCTTCACATTAGCCAAAGCTGGTTCTTGTGATGGCACGGTATGCCTGATCAGGGGCCTGATCCAGCTGAAAATGGTTGATTTTTTGCAGGAAGGGTCATTTTTCAACCAGATTGGTTTACCACCCCGTTCCATGAGCACTGGTGCCAGTATAAAAGATAGAAGGGGTGGGGAACGAGAAGATGGCAGCCATAGTTTGTGTCAGCTAAAACCTGACTGAAGCTTGGCTTAGCTATGCAACCACATCCTAATTTAAACTAAACTTGGGTGTAACAGACCTGTTAGTCTACACTTACTGCACACACCACCTCCAGAAGATATGAAATAAGTACTCTGTTGCATTTAGTGAGAGTTTAAATTGACTTCAGAGGTAGCAGGCTTAAACTGAGATTCTTCAATGTGAAAACTAAAAATTTCTAAGGATGCCTAAATAAGCTGATCATTTCTCACTGAATTTCTGGCGTATTAACTACCTTCATGTGGGCTTGAAGAATCCCATTTGTAGCATGCAGAAAAGGACTCTGCACTAAGCTTCTAAAAATCCTTTCCCTCCTTCTTCTTTATATTAGTTATGAAATATTTCTTTGATTTAACTGTTATGAATGGACATAACCCTGCTGAGGTCACTGTGACAACATGGTGTCATCATCTAAGATTCCCACTTACTCAGTGGCCAAAAGCTAAATCTTTGGCATGTTGTGATAAACAAATTTGACACCCAGCATCGGGGATGTCCACATGTAATGCAAGAGGCCTTGTTTGGGCTTTTGTCACTTGACTCGAGAAAGGAGTTGGGTAATTCCCCTTTCTTTGCAGGTGACATTCACCCTCATTTGTTCCATCTAGATGCAGCTTCACTTCTCTCTAAGCCTCCAGAAAGCCTCAATCTACTGTGAAAGCAGAACTTGGTCCCTTGAAATACACCTTTCTAACCCCCAGCTGAAACGTTTTCCATTACAGTGTTGTTAGGGCAGTGTTGCCCGCAGGTGTCATTTAAGAGACATCTTCATCTCTCCTGAAGATCACAGTTATCAACCCCAACGCAGCAGATGTGCTGTCAATGCCTCGAGCAGACCTGATTCTCCTTATTCCTCAGCATCACACCTATGCAGCTTTGGAGCAATACCTGCTTTGCACCAGTGCAACATGAGGAGAAGGGGAGGCCTGTTTGTTTCTCAGGAACTAAATATAATTTCCAGCTAACTTGCTTTTTAATGGCAACCTGTTTGCCAAGTACTTTGTGACTATGAGGCGACAACAGAGCAGATTCCTTGCCTGGTTCTGCTGCTGCTCAGCTGGCATTCTCACCCTTTGTATGGGTGCCTTTTTAAAGAGGGAAGATTTGTCAGTGCTCCCTTGTTTACACATTTAATAGCTCAAAATTAAGCCAAAATGGACTCGAAAAGCCTCGTTAATTAAGAGCCAAATTCTACCAGCAACAAGAAACTCAAAGGCAAGTTTTCTTTTCACTAAGACCCCTTTATACTCTTCCAGGAGGAAAGTATGTTTAAACATGCATTAAAGTCTCACTACACTTCTGGAGTGGTGTAAACAGCCTCTTTAAGAATCCTTTTTGCTACCAGAGTGCTCTTAGACTGAACAAGAGTCAGGGCTCATTGTTTCCAGCTTTGGGCATTCCTTACCTTGAATTTTCAAAATCTGTCAAGACGGAAGAGTTCTGCCCCCTCCCCCCCTTAATTTTAATTTTACAAAACATTTATCTGTTTGACACTCTAGCTCTTAAAATTAACTGTATTCCACTCACCATTACTGAGTGCTTTTAACAGTATAGAGACAGTGTGTTTAATAGTATAGAAACACTCTGCATCTGAGTCTTGCGATGTGTAAGAACTACGTACCCTGGTTCAAAACATGCAAGAAGCTGGGTCATTTTCTATTTGTCTTTAGCTGCCAATTAGCAATGTCATTAATCCACTGCCTAGGAGAAGTTCATGATTAAAATAGATGGTGTCACTGACCATTGACAAGACGGTATGCAGAAGGTTGTGCTGTAGCTGCCTGTCACTGTGCTGTGGTATTTAGAGCTCAGTCCCGTAGGGAAGTAACAATTTCTTAATTTATTTGCATTCTGGGGTAAAGACCGACATATTATCCAGGCTTTGAATATTGCATTATATTGTGTTCTGGACAAGGAATCTGCAGCAGACCCTGGGAGAGCTAATGCACCACCTGCCCCCCGTTATCAGACGAGCTTGGTCAGAGAACACCTTGTGTCCACATTAGCTGCAAACGTCCTTCGCTGTGTTCACCCACAGAGCCACCCCAAGGCTCTTCGGGGGCGGCAGATTTGAATTTTGCCTCCTCAAGGATGAGTATCTGAAGCTGGGCCAAAGCTTCGTTTCCTGCTGGTGAGAGAAGAGGGATAGGGGAAGAGGCAAGGGGAGGGCTTGAGGGTTTAGGCGTGCTTTTTCTGCTGCTCTGGGGGCAGCAGGAAGAGGCTGGTGGTGCGTGACTGCTGCCAGGAAAGGCTAACCTCTAGCTGAAGACCACAAACCCTTGGTGACAGTGGCCAGCCTGGTTTTCCAAGGCCACAGATAAAATAAGCAACGACCTAGGACAGCAGACAGTGGAGGAGACAGAGGGCCACTGTCCTGTTGTGTTGGACAGAAGGATTTTTTGTTCTGTAGTGGGAATTGCACTCTAGCTTGCTTGCTTAAGAAAAAGATGGCCAGTGCTTTAATTTACATCCCACCTGGGGATCAAATCTCTCAGCAAGACAGGAGGGTTTTTTTCCCCCAGATCTCACTTTTGAAGGAAACAAATTTCCATGTCAGAGGATGAAATAGTAGGAATATTTTTCTTAGGTGGATCTTCCAACTTCTGGTTTGTAGCTACACTAATTTGTGGGTGAAGGAAATATTTTGGTACTGAAAACTTGCCAAAATGCTGTTTAACAGGGAATTGCAGTTTAATTAGCACTTATGAGACATTAACAATAATTGTATTCAATTTGGCCACTCAGGATAAAGTGTGATTCAGGATCAGCTGGTTGGTGCTCTAAAAAAAAAAAAAAGAAAAAGAAAGAAACATTGCTGTGTGGTCTGGTGAATATGTGTCATTAGCTTCGTGTTCATAGGTAGAAGCTTTTGTTGGCTGCTTGACTCTCTTTTCCCATGAGGTATTGTGCTGGACTGGGAAAAAGTGGAAGGAACTTGTATTAACTGGAGGGAAATGGTTTGACTTCAAGTTCATGCTTTTGCAGTGAGATGGATTACAGTTTATCCCTGCTATATCTTTTGCTGTGATTTTTAGGAAAAGTGCCAAAAACTTTAATTTTTTTTTTCCATTTACTTATTTATGCTTTGCTTTGCCAAAGAATGAGAAAGCCTCCCACTTTTAGCAAGCATGTGAACAAGAAAGGCAAGGGAACCCGGGGTGAAATTTGACGTGGAGACTTGTGTACGGTGCAGGATAGCCATAAACATCCCTTGAATATTTCTTTTTCCTTTGCAGCAGAGTTCATTATGCTGTCTGAGTTGTGGCTGTATGTGAAAACAAAGACAGTGCCGCAAAATGATTGCAGTTTCAAAGCCTGGCTGTGAACAGAGAAAACAAACTATATGCAATTTAAGCGCCTGTTTGTATGCAGGCTACCACACAAGCCTAACATATACACTAGTATGATGTAAGGCAGCGGAGATGACCTGATTAGCAAAGCCCTTTCAATGACCTGAGGACATCCCTGCTGCACCAGTACACCCCTCCTTGGAGACCAGCGGCTAGTCCCAGATGAAGGAAACCTTCCTGCAGCAACAAGAGCTAGCAGAGGGTTTCTGAAAATGGCAATGACGGTACTCTCTGTGTGTTGTGAAGGTGAGGGAAATAAGAAGAGTAAACAGCCTGCACAACTTTGCAGAATAGCTGGCATATTATGAAAGATGCAACATGAATTACTTGAGCTTTGTGAGATACATTTGCAGGAGCTGTGGAGCACTGTGTGTTTGGTGAGGGTGCATTTCAGCAAACAGCTCGCTCCGTTTTGTTGTGCTTTTTATCCTGTTGGATGAAAGCCATCATTCAGCAGAAAGAAACGCTAGGGCAAGATAAAGTAAGTGATCTTCCAGTTTGTAAGATCTTGCAGCCTTGCTTTCATACGTGCTGAGCAGGCAAAGGTCCAGAGACTTGAATGGGAACTTGTGGTGCTCAGCACTTATTACAGTCAAGTGTTTATTATTCCATGTCAGAGAAATAGAGAGAAAAATTTATATACATAAGATGACACATGAGACACAAGGCTTTCTGTCTCTCTTGTGAGTACATATAAATATACACAATTGGTTTGAGGGTTTTTTGGTTATTTTGTACATTGCTGTGCGTGGAGAGCATGCAGGCTTGTGGCAGCGACCCGGCGTTTTAGGTGAGGAGTGCAGGGCACTTTTTCTGGCTCTACCCTAGCTACTTGTGTGGCCAAGTGTATTAAATACTGCCCCTGAAGACAGCAAACCATTTATTTGGGCTTCATTCTCAGACTTGCTGAATACCCCCAAAGGCTGCTGTTATTAGAGGGAACTGCTATTCCTTAGCTCTGAAAGTGGGCTGTCCATAAATCACAAACACGTGCTTTCCACCGGGAGGTGGGACTAAAACCTCAGCTTTCTCCCTGCCAGCCCGCGAAGCTGGCAGAGCTCCCACTCTTCTAGCACTTCCACTGAGGATGTGTTCTCCTGGTCACAAGGCTGGTGATGGCTGTGCCACCCACTGTACCTTGGGCTCCACACGAGCGTTGGATGGCTTCCCATTGCTTCTCTTGCAGCTGTGGTGGGCTGGGCCCCCTCATGCTCGCCATGCAAATGGCCTCCTGTTGACCTGTTTCTGCTTTCCTTCCTCCCCTTGTTGAGGTGGTGGTGGCCTCGCAGAAGAAGCTATTAAGAAAGCTATATCTTGTCCTTGGGGGATGATTTGCAATTGCATAAAGTTTAGGCCATCTTTCTCAAGGCCAGCAAGACATTGCTGTCATCCATGTATTTCCCTGTGTGTGCTATTAGTACCAGGGTTAGCACTGTGGAGCAGAGCGCCGTCCCTGGGGGACTGTGCTCTTCCACCACGCTGGGTGTAGGTGGGGATGGCCATCCTGCGCCCAGGCCAGCACAGCCACCCACTGGCACTGGCTGGGGCCAGGTCACAGTCAAGCTCTCAGTCTGTGCCATTGTTTCTTCCCTTCTATAAATGAAGTGCTCAAATATTTCGTAGTTACAGGCCATTTCGATGACAGTGCCTGTGCTGATACTAGTCTGCTGTGATCTGATCTGCCTGTGTCCTTGCTCCGGATGTGCTTTGCTGTAGTAGTACTTTCATTCCTTAGCTCCCATTAGTGCCTCGATGAATAGTGGAAGATGTGTTTCAACAATTTTATGATTAAAAAGCAATGTCTTACCGTTGTTTGGTCCCTAGTGCCTTTACCCTGTTCATTATGCTTTGCCTAGGATTAACAACAGTGATTTAGAGTTGCAACATCAACATCAGCCTCTGAACCTTGTGTTTTCTTTAACTATAAATTCTGGGGAAGGAGGAGAAAGGAGGATGAAGGAGGAAGTCTAAGTAGGAGGGTTTGTTCTTCTGACATTTCCAGGCCTGCTGTTTGAAACTGTGGTGGCTCACAGCAATCAGACACATTTACTCCTAACTCTCTCATTGGGTTCCCAGACAGGGGCCCCTTGGGCAGCTGCTCTGGAGCATACCTGGCCAGGGTTTGGAGGCACTGGCCAGCCTCAGAGCATGCATTTGCACTCCAGGTCCACTGCTGTTACCAGCACTCGTGCTAATGGCCTTAATACAGAGGTCAAAAACTGCTTAGATATGAAGGCTGAATCACCTCCTTTTTAAAACCCTCAGCAGGATCAAGGCTTAGGGAAGCAGGCACGTGGGCTTGCCTTCTGGCTGACAGTGTGGATGGAGAGTGTGACTCTGGGACAGGCCTTTCGGCAGGTTCGACCAACCACGGAGGCATTGAAATGGGGGTGTCTGGTGATTAAAACACCCTTGCACCGACACCCCTACATGAAAAAGCCTGATGCATTCATTTTCTTTAAAGATTTGCCGATCCCACAAGCTTTTGGTAGTTTGAGGAGGTTTGTCATGTGACCCAAGGATCACAGAAATCAGTGGTGAGCCCATCAGTCCAACCAGGCAAATAGGAAAGATCTTCAACTGTGCTTATTTCACTTGCAAATATAAATAAGCCAGCAGCATAGGTCTCACCTCAGACCTGTTTGCCTTGGCAGTGTCCCATTTACATGAATCAGAATATGGTAGCAAAAAAGCACTGGAGGCTCATCCAGAGATTGATTTCCCCTCTGTCAGGAAATGTGCCCATGCAGGCAGGGTGATTTGGAGATTACTGACACAGCCCACAAGCCTGGCTTCACTAGGTTCCTGTGTTTTGAACAATTCTGCTTGTGAAGGGTTCTTGTTTCCGCAAGCTGTGGCGGTGCAGTGTCCTGTCTTTGGAAGCCCTGTGTCTTGGTGCACGAGGCAGGAGAGACCTGGAAGAAGCAGCTGTGGCTAAGTCCTTTGCTCTTGTGACTGGAGCTCCTTGAAAGGAAGGGAGCTCCTGTGTTTAAAGCTGAGAAGCAGGAGGTCAGTTCTTAAGCCTGCTGCATCTCTGCAACTTTTGGTAGGTCTCTGGATCATGCCGTGCCTTAGTTTCTAAGCTATAAGACAGACAGACAGAAATTAGGAATTTTAAAAACAAACAAACAAGGCCTTGAAAAAATATGCAGTTGTAATCTGTGGTGCCATCATCACCATGAGGCCCTCGTGTTCATTTAAGCTTCAAGGCTGTGCTTTAATATTGATAATAGAAATTTATTATGATATTAGCAATTGGGAACTTAGAAAATGCAAGGTTTTAATTATTTGTTTGTTTGTGGTTTTTTTTTCAGCAAATTCAGTAAAGCTAGAAATGCAAAGTGATGAGGAATGTGACAGGAAGCCCCTGAGTCAGGAAGATGAGATCAGGGCTCATGATGAAGGAAGCAGCCTGGAAGAGCCCCTCACTGAGAGTAACGAGATGGCGGATAACAGAAAGATCCAGGAGCTATCGAGCGAGGGAGGAATCCGGCTTCCGAATGGTAAACTGAAATGTGACGTCTGTGGCATGGTTTGCATTGGGCCCAATGTGCTAATGGTACATAAAAGGAGCCACACTGGTAAGCAGCTGAAAGAAAATCTGATGACTGCCTGTGGCGTCTGATGTTGATGTTACCTGACAACTCTTCTCTCTTCCCTTTTCATTCATGGGGTAGCAGGAGGCTGAGGAGGGGAAAGATGGGCTTCATTGGTTTGGTTCTCTTCCTGCTCCCCAAATTCCGGTGATGCTGTGCTTTTTGCAAGTATTGTGCTTCCTTGACTTTGATTACCAGCCTTTGGTTCTTAAAAACAGCACAAAAGTCTGGAAATTGCCTTTTTTATTGTTCTTGACCAGGGGCAAGATGGTGAGAATCATTCTCTGGTGGGGGGTGGGTGCTCACGTGTGTGTGCATGTGCAAGGCTTTTGAGCCTTTAAGGCGAGTCTTAGATGGTCTTCCCTTGGAGGTGCTCACAGGTGGACAATGCCAGCAGCTTCCTGGGGATCTCATGCCTCCTTTGCAAGTGGCTAGGCATCATGCTGGTGGCCTGGAAAACCTGGGATTAGCAAACCCTGCAAGGGACACTCATTACCTAGTGATCCTGATGCCAGGGTGGGCTTGCTGCTCATTGCATGACAACTTCATCAGGGAAACCTCACCTGGACCGCTCCTGAGGGCTAGGGCTTGGCTCCCCCTTACCATCCAGGTACCATTTTGTGGCACCTTTCAATGCCTACACTCTCCTATAAATTATTTTTATTACTATTAGTACTACTACTGTTTGGAGACCAAAACAGCTTGCTAGGCTGTCCTGGTTTCAGCTGGGATGTAGTTAGCTGTCTTCCTAGTAGCTGGTACAGTGCTATGTTTTGAGTTCAGTATGTGAAGAATGTTGATAACACTGATGTTTTCAGTTGTTGCTCAGTAGTGTTTAGACTACAGTCAAGGATTTTTCAGCTTCTCATGCCCAGCCAGGGCACCTGACCCAAACTGGCCAACAGTGTATTCCATACCATGTGACGTCCCATCTAGTTTAGGAACTGGGAAGTGGGGGGGGCAGGGTTTTTCGCCGCTTGGGGACTGGCTGGGTGTCGGTCGGCGGGTGGTGAGCGATTGCCCTGTGCATCATTTGTACATTTCAATCCTTTTATTACTACTGTTGTCATTTTACTAGTGTTATCATTATCATTATTAGTCTCTTCTTTTCTGTTCTATTAAATCGTTCTTATCTCAACCCAGGAGTTTTACTTCTTTTCCTGATTTTCTCCCCCATCCCACTGGATGGGGGGGGGGTGAGTGAGCGGCTGCGTGGTGCTTAGTTGCTGGCTGGGGTTAAACCACGACATAGGCTTTTGGGTTTGAGAATTCAAGAGGCAGACAAAACTTTTTGTAATATGCTGATTGAGCAGGTCTTTGGGGCCTGAAAGATGAGGCCTTGAGTTCAGAACAGGGAATTTCAGGGGAGTCTTAGCTAATATGACAAACTGGGGTGCCTAAGAGGCTGGTGCTCACTAGCCTCTTCTGCTCCTCAGGTGGGAGTGACAGTTACCTCCAACAGCATAAAATTACAGATGGTGCCAGAAGACAATGCTCTCTGGTCTTTCAGAGGTCTACCTGGCAGGGACTTTGATTCAGAAAAGCACTTAAGCTGTGCTTAACTTTTATGAGATTTAAGCACATGTAAGTCACCTGAAGTGCTACAATATATGCTTAAGATACACACTTAAATCTTATTAAGATTAAGCACAGGTTTCTGTACTGGAGCCTCAGTGGGTGTTTGTTCTTCATATTTTTTCAACAAAATGAAAGATATTTTGGTTTTTTTATCTTTCTCTGCTATTACTTAATGGGGTGAGAGACTCTGACTGTGAGATATCTGCTAAGACTTAAAAAGAAAAGTGGGGTTTTAAGGTAAAGTAAGAAGGACTTTGTAATCCCTTTGTAAACCTAGTAGTTTGCAGTCAAGTAGTGTGCTCTTTATGGGGAAGAAATCAATAAGATTTCTGTACAGAGGAATAATAAATATATATTACATAGATAATGCCCTGTATATAAGTTGGATTGATAATAACTTAACATAAATGTATAATGCAAAGCATTGCAGTATCGTTTATGATGCAGTCATGATTTTAGACAGCAATTACGACAGGGGAAAAGCATTAGCTGGAGAACCAAAATCTTGATTAACAATTTGACATGCTATTACTGGGAAAGGGAAAGAGAATAGAGAATGTAACAGGCTGCGTCCCCAGCTTTCAACCTCCCTAAAAGTTTTCATTGGCACTTGCGCGTATCTGAGCATATGTATTGTAGGTGCATCAGATTCCATGTATTTGAACTTGAGCAGCTAAATTAGACCTGCTAAATTTAGATTTAGGTACTTAATTAAATGATCTGCATTTTTTGAGATACTGAATAGCTAGCACATCTTTTAAATGCAGACAAGCTGCCTTTTTCATGTTAAAGAAGACGCACAAATTCAAAGTGAACACAACAAAATCTCATCTGCGTGCAGGCAAGACAGCTGTATGCAGGTGCATGGGTAGGAATTGCATAACTGGTAGCTTTTTCCTTTGGGCTACTGCTGGTTGCTCATAGAGCTCTGACTCTTTTCCCATCTGAGCAGAGGAGCTGTGATGTATTGCTCTATACAGATGATTTCAAGCATATAGAAATGGCATTCCTTTTAACGTGCAGCTCAGTGCTCTACTCTCAGTAAACCAGTTGGCAAGTTTTGCAGGGGATTTTTTTTTCCCCCCACTTTGTTTGTTTGTTTTTTAATGCATGCTGCTACTTCACTGTCCACAACAGAAGGAGAAGTTTGCTTGGATTTCCACATCCTTGATTTTAAGGAGTATTTTTAACATAGTGGTATCTATCTTTTAAAATGCAGTATTTAAAAATATATTGCCACTTCCTCAGCAGCCAGGAGCAATGGGCTGGCCCCAGCTCTGGAATGAGCCCTGACCTGTGGGTAGTCTGGTTTTGCAGCCCAAGGGTGAATGGTGGAGGGAACAGAGGTTGTCCCTAGTGGGTGGAAATGGATGATATTCCTTATCGGCTAATGCAACTGGCATGTAAATCATTACATCTCAAAGCCAATTTAAGTATGTTGGGAGCTGAATCCCGCCTTACTCTCCTCTTTATCTGTACACAACCAAAGCATGGTCTGGCCAGTTGTTTGCATTGGCAAAAACTGAAGTCCTTTTCCTTTCCCAAAAAACCTGTCAGCATTCTATGTAAATCTCACAAAATGCTGTGGTCCATAGTAGAGGCTGTAATTTGCATGTATGCTGGGACAAGAGTGTGGCTTTCCTTACACCAGGAACCCAGGCTTTGTGAGAAGCTATGCCCATATGGCTTTGGCTGTGTTACGCACATAAAGGGGCACAGTTTTCTCCAGCCATTATTCATCTGTTCTTGACGAACAGTTGTCTTCCCCTGTGACATTATAGTAGTCAGTCAAACAGATATAGGGACGGGGAAAATAATCTGTGCTGTGGATGAGGCCAGAGTAGATGAGCTCAGTGCCCCATCTCTCATCCTCATATGCTGCCATCACCTCTTCCCATGATAGACCGACCTGGGGATTTCCCATTCATCTGGATCCACGCAAGCACTGCCTCGTGCATGTGGTGGAAGCGATGCTTTGGCCCACGGCACCGCTCATCTGATAGCACCAAACACATTTCTCTGAAACACTGATAATTCAGGTGAAGCATTTTTGTAATCTGCATGGGCATCAGGAGAAGGCCTTTCTATTTATTTGTCATTGCTGACAGAAAAGAAATAAAATGCTCAATGTAGGAATTAAGCACGATGCACTCCCTGCTTTAGTGAGTGGGGTAACCCCACGACCCCCTCCCTCCTGTGCCACATCCTTGTGTCAGAAAAATAGCATGTGTCAGGTTTGATTTACTTTCCTCCTTTCCCATACTATCCTCTTTTGATCCAAATTTCATATTCCACAGCACATGGCCCAAGTTGCAGCATCTTTATCAGAGTTTTTTGTTACTGCAGGAGATGACTGGTCACATAATATTGCCACTGGATACTCTGGGGGCTTGTGCTTGGGGATGTTGAGGGAAGGGGAGAGGAAGAAGATAAAGTCAATAATCCAATTTGTCTGAGGTAATGAAAAGGAACTCCAGTGATTTCTCACCTCTTTAGGCTTTCTGCTAGTGGGTCTGAATTAAAATTTCCTTGCTCCTAATTTTTGGTAAAGCGGAAACCATTTGCTGTTACAGCCGTGCTGCTGCCTTTGTGATCTGCGAGGTCCATGTGGTGTTCTCCCATGAGCTGTGAATTGTGATTTTTCTCCACTGTAATGTCCAGTCCTTTATCTAGTCCACTGCTGGATTTTGAAACACTTTTTATTTCTAAGAGAGGGTTGGGATCATCCTCATTGTTTTAAGAACACCCAGAGATTAAATGCTTCCTCTGTGTAAATGCAGCAGGACAGTGGCAGAGCAAAGCCAGGTCCCCGCGTGCAGGGCATGATGCAGCAGGCAGTAGGGATAGCAGTCTTGCCCCACTCTCTCTTTGACTTGCTGATATGTTATTTTTAGGCTTTTTTGAGGTGCTAACTGCAGGAGCGTCTCAGATCTTTGCTTGCACTCCATGTGCATTTTAGTACCCTAAAGTCAGTGAAATGGGATATGTTATGTGCCCATGAGGAAGGTCCTCAAGTTCTGCTTTAGCATCCACAGTATTATAATTGAACATATGCAACACTGGAACTCTGAATGCCATTTAAGTTTTTTTCATGCAGAGTTCAAGTTTTTGGGACACGATTAATAAGTGAGGAAAACCCCAATTGTACTGTTCAGTATAAAAGACTTCTATGCCTAAAGCAGCTAACCAGGAAAAATTTTTAAAAATGAACATATTAACACATTACAATTAACTCCATTGGACTGCCTGTCTTATTCTTCTAGTAGAAAGGTTTTATTTTGTTTAATCTGTAACCTAGTGCACGCTACTACCTCTTGCAATATGAATTGATTTGTCACTGAATCAAAAATTGTAGGGCCAAATAACTAAAAGTGAGGTTCCTAGATCTAACTTTTCCAAAAGTCTCATTTACTTAAGCATAAAGGAGAGCTTAGATTTTCAAAATCACTCTCTGCATAAGGATGTGTTTTACTTGCAGTACTCGGTAGCTAAGCTCTTCTGATATTTCTGCCAGTTCGCTTAAAGGATTTTTCTCTCTTAAGAATATGGCCATAAATTTGTGTGCAGAGGACACTTGGAAATCACCCAGTTTTTCCAAGGGATTTTTCATGGAAGATATGTTACTACTGCTTTATAATAAATTGCCCTATCTGGAAGTAGGTTTTTCCCAACAAAAAACCCTAGTAAAGTCACTGATTTCAAGTGATGTGCAGCCCGTTAAGTGAATCTGATAGAACAGTAAGTAGGTATGCAGACTAGATAGTCCCTAGAATAACAAATACAGAAATGGAGCAAAGCCTGCTGATCTGTACCTCACATGGGTAAAGGCAGGTTGCAACTCACTGCCTGTCAGTGTGTTGGCAGGGCAGCTGATATTTCATTTGTGCTCCTGGGACAGAGCAGAATCAGAGCAGTTGCAGCATCTGATGAATCAGGAGAAATGTTTCATTTTAACTGAATATTAACAAAAAGCCTACTACAGAAGTATGAAAATCAATATTATTATTATGACCAAATACTTTCCAATGGCAGCATGGGCGCAGTAATTTTGTATTAAGAGGTTAAAAAAAAAAAATTCTGTTTGAGAAGTACCTAAGTTATCCTTTGCATATCAAAAGTGTGTGCCAAACAAAAAAGGCTGAGTTCTTAGATATACATTTAGCCAGGACAGATGTTAAGTATAGTCCCACTGGACCCAGTTCTTATATGTAGAAGGACTCTATCCTGGCTTTCCTTGTGAAGAGACTTTAAAACCAGTGTTTTTTTAAAAAAAGGTAGTTAAAACGTTCACAGGAAGGGACTTGAGCACTGCTGTAGAAATAACCAGGCCTCACTGTTAATGAGAACTAGTGCATTATTTTGTCAGTCGCTCCGTTTGATTTCAAAGGGATAAAAATTACCAGCCAGGGGTTATGAAAATCTAAGTCTCCTTAGTTGCGAGGTCTGCAGGCTCTTTGTCCTCAGTCAAATTTCTGTTTTGATACAGAAAATATCACTGATGTATTTTGCACTGGTATGAGTTTCAAAGAAGGATAACTCATACTGAAACTTTTGCGCAGCACTTCCGTGCTGAGGCAGTAAAGGAGAGTTATTGTGCAGGGAAGCTTCCAATTAAGCAGAAAAAGGAGTTGGTTTGCTTTTTGAAATAACATTTGACGCATACACATTGAAATATGAAAGCTATTAGTAGGAAGTTAATCAGCTCATTCACCTGGTTTCAGGTTGTATCAGCTAGACAGCATTCGTAGTTTGTGCTGTGAAGTCTTCAGGCAGCTACCATATATTAAAGGTACTTATGAAAGGACTGTGTCTTGCTAATAACCCTGACTCCATTGGTCCACTTCACCTTTCATCTCAGTCTTTGTTTACACAACAGCAAGTTAACTTGTGTACTTTAGATACTGGCGTAGCTGAAGAGCAGTAGTATTTCATTATTATTTTTACTGGAGGAGACATAGCTGTAATGGATGCATGTTAAACAATGAACTGTGAAATTTCAGCAGTATTTTACTGTAATTTAGAGGTAAATATTTGAAATTGTACCTTTTAATGAATACTTTCTTTAACTGTAAAATTATAAAACCCCATGGATTTATTTGTTTATTAATTTAATCATCAGGGCTGTTCCCTGGCACAAGCCCCTTTTACTAAGCCTTTAGGAAAGGTAATACTTTGCAGCTCTGGCTTACCTTGCCTTGTCCATTCCTGAAGTAACATTAGATAATTAAATTGTCTGTGCTGGAGAACAAGGCTTTTTAGGCATTCTTGGTTTTGTCTGGCTTTAGATCTTAAATCTGGAGTTGAAAAGAAACATCTTTTTTGTTTGGTTAGCTGCTCCTCCCCCTCTCCCCACTCAGAAAGTCTTTGTTTGTTTGTTTGGGTATTTTTAATTGGGTTTTTTTCACTAAGGTTTGAGGTTTTTCTGCCCTGTGCTAGCTCTAAAACAGAGAAAAGGTTTAGTACTTAAAGTAAGCTCAAAATATTTTGCAGTTACATTGCAGTCATATAGTTTCCAGCGCTGAAAAGCAAACCGCTTGCTTAGTCACCTTTCAGTACATGTTCTTATAAGGAGTTATTTTAATAAATGAGTATTAGTGTATAGTGTCAAATGGTAAATACAGAGCTATAAATGGTGAAAAACACACATGTCGTTACCTTCTTGTAGTCGTGTATGCCACCTGTTTAATAGGTCCATAGCTTCTGGTATGTCTGTGCTGCCATCACCCTCAAAGACAGGAAAACATTTTAAACACAGTCAGGGACTTTCATGTAGAGAAGAAATGTATTTAAAGACTTTGTGAGTGGATGTTTAGTTTGAAGTGTGATTAATTTCAGCCTGTGGATAAAAACTTTTAGTTTTCAGAGAAGAGTAAGGGAAGGTGAATAAGGACATCAAGGCTCTTATTTTGTTATTAGGAAATAATAAATAATACTGGAGAACTGCTTGCAAACCTACTAGAAAAGGCAGTAGGAGAAATAATTGGAAAACAATCTTCTCAAGGCACTGAAGTGATAAAGAAGGCTGGTTTGGTGGTATCTGGAGTGGGCATCAGACAGCAGAGTTCTTGGAAAACCAGTAAAATCTTCTTATTACTCAGTCTTTACTTTTTTTGTGCACCCTTCTATTTGATAATGGTCTCACAGATTAGCCGTGCTAAATGTAAAAGCTGCTAATCAATAACGCGAAGATGTGACTAAAATTAACAGTCATCCCACAAGCCTGCAGCTTAAACAAGGAGCAGGAATCAAATGACTGAACAAAAGTATAATAAACATATCAAAGCAGCTATTTACCTGGAATTAAAGCCAGTAGGAAAAATTAATTAATGCTGACTTTAAATAGATACAAAAGTTATTTGAGGTAAAACATGCTATTGTAGCAGATTCTGTCTGTTGCAAGAGAGGAGCAGACTATCGATGACTTTGTGGTGAGCATTTTCATGTCATCTTTGCCACCGAACTGTGGTGCAGGAACTGCTTGAATTCCTGACTGAAGGGTTTCAGCATCTCTTTAGCTACCAGTTTATTGAGGAATAATACCTGCTCATTTGTGGCCTCCAAAATATCGAAGATAAGTGGGTGATGTAGCAGGTAAAACATATTAACTCCATAGCTTTAAATACAGCAGGAGTAAAAGGAAAGACTTTAGACTTGGTAAGAAACTCACTACCTTCTTTAATGTTGTCATCCTGAAACTGAAGCTGTCATTCCTGAATACTGAGAAACATGTCAAAGGAAGGGGTTTTGCCTGTTTTCTCAGACAGCGAAAGCAAAACAGAGAAGAAAAAAACCCCCATATGCCTTTCTACTGCAGTCTCTTTACATATCTCTGTTATGGACCTTTTGAAATGATATAAAAGAAGATAATGGCTAATCAGATCCTTTAAGTATAATGTGGGAGTTTGAAAGGGAAACCACAAACTCTTTATCAATTCCAATGAGCTTGTGTTCACTGTATTGGAAGAAGAGCTTTATGCCCTGATTTTTTTTATCATTACTCCATAATGTTCTTGGCAAGATTGTAGGAACCTTAGTATCTTCTTCAGTGCATCTGCAGTGGTTTTAGATGTAATTTCCAGCTCATGCATGTGAAGTGAAGTTGCAGAGGTATGGCATATAAGGCACACCTGCCTTCTGCTGCCCTCCTGGCAGGACTGTAATGCTGGCAGTGATTTAAACCACTGCAGTAAGAATTGCTTGTGGACATCTGTAAGAGCTCTTTTCCTCCCTCTCTTTCCATTTGAATCCACAGGCACATTTTGGACTTTACACTAGACGCATGAACCACTTTCATAAAAACATAGCATTAATTTTGTCGAGCAAGGGAGTAATCATTTTAAAGTAATTGAAAAAGGCTTTGGAGAGACATGACAGATCACAGAACGTGTTTGTTTTTCACAAGATCTGTGCTTCAGGCCAGTGAATTCAACCTCAGAAAGTCCCACCAGGATTTGACCAAGGCTCCATAATAGGTGATGCACTGAAAAAATGAATGAGGCTGCTTACATCTGAAACTTGATGTTTAAGACCTTGTTGAACTGGGGCCCTACTTGGTGAAAACATTTCAGCTTCTAAAGCCCAGCTGCAGTAAAGCACTTAGGCAAGTGGCCAGCACAAGTATATGCTTGTGCCTTATTGATTTGCACAGTGGGACATAAGCAGATGATTGGAGCTGACTGCCTGCCCAAGAACACTGGAGCAGACTGAGTGTCCTCAACAAATGTTGACATAAAGTATGGTTTTGATAATTTTTCACAAAACCTGTGTAAGTTTGTCAGGGGTTTTCCTCTAAAAAAAAAAAAGGGGGGTGGTGGTGGTGTTTGGTTTTATGGACCAAATCCCCACTGTATAGGGCAAATATGAAGGATTAACATCAAAATCGGTTTTGGGGGGTGGGGTGGGGTGTGAATGCATGGGGTGAAGGGAGAGAGTAACATGTAGAGTTTCTGTTAATTATTTTTTTTCATCAAACAAGTCTTTTCAATTAGTCTTACTTAAAGCACAAATTTGCTTATTTCACAGTTTAATGGTATAAGATTTTTCTCAGTGTTTGCTACTGCCCAAAGCTTGTGGGCCCAACCCTCACTCACATTGATTCTCTTCATACCACTCTACCAATGCAAAGCAGCCTTTAAAAAGGGATTTCAAGTAAAGTATAATGTAAGCAAACGATTTGGTCTGAAGCAAAGATCTTAACATCTGTCCAAGTCCAATTGTTATGATCAGGTCTAAATACTCATAAGGATTGGACCTATACTAAAAATAAGTGCAAAACCATAGAGATAAATACTACAAAACCACAGTTATGGATCTAAATTTTGAGCAGAGCTCATGTTTTATGAAAGATAAAACCTCTGAGGTGGAGAACTTTAAGAAAATCAGGCTGCATTAATCACCTTAAGGAAAGAGTCTCAAATCACTACTGGAGGCTCTGCCCATTGTGCAAAAGAAACAGCCTCTGACTTTAGCAAGTGCCATGTGGTTGTGAGGGCTGTACCTATGTAAGATGGCACTGTTAGAAAGAGCAGGATAATGGGCTCCATGCCTCTTCCGATGTTTCTTGACAGCTCTCTCCCTTCCATTTTCCTTCCAGGTGAACGCCCCTTCCACTGTAACCAATGTGGAGCTTCTTTTACCCAGAAGGGGAACCTGCTGAGGCACATCAAGTTGCACTCTGGGGAGAAACCGTTCAAATGTCCCTTCTGCAGCTATGCCTGCCGACGGAGGGACGCCCTCACAGGACACCTCAGGACGCACTCTGGTGAGCCCGCCTTGTCTTCTCTTCCTTCTCATTTCTTCCTTCGTCGTTACAGTTCCAGGTGAAGCAGATTGTGAAAATAACTGTGTGTTCCTGGTGGTTCTGGGTCTGTACCATGCTCTTCAGATAACACAGCTCGGAACTTTGGGAAAGCCTTGATGTGAATCAGAAAAGTTGTGGTTCAGCCACACCTCTCTTTTTGTGTAACTGAGCTCCTCTGCTGATGCTATCGCATTTCCCTTTGAATGTCTCCTTGGGTGTATCCAGGCTTGCTGGCAGATTGTTTTGACACTCTCAGCCCCAAAGTGGCTGTGAAATTCCAAAGATCACAATGAATAACTATGTGCTCTTGGAAGCCTCCTTTGCAGTTCATACCCATTTCTTCATCTAATAAATGCCATATGCTGGTGGAGTTCATACTTGTTCATCTTTCAAAACCCTCCTAGTTGCATTTTTGATTCAGTTACATCTTGCTGTAAAGTCCTAATTCATGGCAGCCACAGCACTCACCCTAGAGCAGAAGGTGACGGAGAGAGATTGGGTTTGGTTTGTCTTGCTACTTGATAGAATTATGTCTCTGTCAAGTCTACTTGATAGAGTTTCTCGATATCTTCTAAAAAAATACCTGTCGCATAACTCAATGTTAGTAGTCATGTTGGTAGCTCTGATGATCAGGATCAGATGTTTTTCTAGTCCCCGTATGCTACACCAAGGGGCCACATTCTGCCCACTTACTCATTTGTGTAGGACTCTTGAGTAAGATCTTAACTTGCTGTGGTTTTTATCTCCTAGGATGTTCAACTTTTGTGTCCAGGCTATTTATAAGAGACTGTATTTTTCATTGTTGAATGAGCAGAGATAATTGGGCTGGTTACAAGTGACAGCATTACAGATGAACTTTTTTGAGGTGTTAGCAAATGTGTGACTACTGAAACACAGTGGTTGAAGTGCAGCTGCAGACAGAAACTCTGCATGTCAAAATGTAATCATGGAGCTTCCTGACTCTTTATACACATTTCTTCTACAGGGTCAGGCTCACTTCAGTAGAGGTGTCTGTTTTATGAGCCTTAGGTTGGTCTTGGGATACAGAGTTGCCTTGACATTTCCAAGCATCAGAAAGGATAAGCTAGTAAGCTTCTCCAGGTAGACTGGAGTACACAGGAGGCTGTATTGATGCAAATGTGCTGCTGACAGAAAGCATGAGCTTCCAAGGGAGTGCAAGTGTGGGACTAGGCTGAGAGAGAATTGCTTGAGAGCTGTCAGCTGAGAGGATTTCTTCTGAAAGTCAGAAGGGAAAATGTCTGTGGAACTGTGAGGTGCAATTTTCACACATCTGACCATAATGGTAGTTTCAACTTGAAATTTAGTAAAAAAGAAAACACGATAAAAATATTCACAATTAAAATAAAAAAAGGGAGTTGTAACATAAAATAGCCCACATTACAAAACATGAGCATTGCGGTTGAAGATTGTTTTCATAATATGAATATAGATTTTGTTACCTAGATACAGCCATTGATAGAGGTTGTTCGTTCTTCCTGTTGAAAAGTACATGGCTGATGTTTCTGCTTTTTGCATGAGGATGAAATGTAAAGGTGTGGGATTTTCAGAAGGCACCTAAGCTGCTTAGGCACAGGAGTTCCCCTGGAGCTCCTTCCCTAACTGACTTAGCTGTGTTCAGCTGTGCTCAATTTGTAATTTTGTGTTTTGTTTTCAGTGGAGAAATTGTCACCCCTCTAAGCAGTCAGCTACAACAGTTTTCAGCAGAGGGCCAGCAGGAACAGACAAGTGCTCCCACAACACTCTCCAAGACAATTCTTAGAGTAGCACTTGCATATGAAGAGTTAAAAACCTGGGATATTGCCTTAAAACCCAGCATCCACCTACACGAAGGCGAAAGGCCAATCTGAATGTGAGTGTGGAAGTTAAGGTGTCTTTCTGTCCCTGTCATATAGGCAAGCTTGGTTGGTTTATGCATACATGTGTGAACCTGGTTCATGAAGAAGATGAGTAGATGTTCCCTGGAGATGTTAAACAGTTTTGTATCAGCGTACTATACAAGCACTTTCTGCTTTAATAAAGCACACATCAAAGTCTATAAGTAGACATTGAAAGTATAGCAAATCTAGTAAACTTCATCAAAGGTCTTTTCCAACCTAAATGATTCTATGATTCTGTGAATGTTTACATCTTCCGCTATTTCTGACCAGAAAAGAGGATATCAGATAAAATATAGAAAGAAGAGGTTGAAAACTACTTTGAAATATGAGACTTCAATCCAGTTTCAATCTGGTACACTTAAAGTCTAAATTGAGGCAAGTCTGAATATGTTTTTATATTTGTAAGAGGAAAGCTCTTTAGATCAGATCCTCAGCTGATATAGTTTGGAATTACATCCCCTAAGCAAGGAAAGTACTGCTATTTTGCACTAGCTGAGAATCTGGCACATGATTTCATGAATGCAAGACCAGTTTCCTTTTTTTATGTTGTATGTCCTTTTCCTCCTTAAATAAGAGAATGCTATTAATCAAAAAACCCCCACTCTTTTTTCCTTCCCAAGAAGGTTTTAAACTACTCATTTTTTATGGAAGACAGAGTATGCAAGAGAGGAATTGAAGAATGTTTTTATATTTTTTTTTTTTTTCCTCCCAGCTAGTTTGATCTGTGCATTTGAAAGCACTTTGTGTCACCACTTAGTCAGTTACACCCTCTCGCTACTGCCAGTCAGTCAATTTTTTCTGTGCTTACTGCAGGGTTTTCATACAGTAAGACAGGAAAGGTGAAAAAATAAGGAAATGTACTTGCAAACAGAAATTAGCAGAAGCATCTCAGAGATATTTGAAATAGCTGAAACTACTATTAACTTCAAAAAAATGAATTTATGACAACTTTTTTTTTCCTTTGGATGGATTTTTTTGTTTGTGCTTTCTAATGTTATTTCCTATTTACTTGAAAATGTTTCTAAGCATCACAATCCACATATTGCTTCCCCTTGTGCAGAATAATATCTTACTATGTAAGTGTTCCCAGAATGAGTGGTTAACAAAATATTACTTCACATCTGTAATGCTGCTGCTGTTTAACCCTAAATAATTAAGGACTTATCTTGCAGTGATTTACTCCTGCGATTATTTACCTTTTACTGCCATACAGAGTTCTGGTGAACTTTGTGTCTGTATTTTCCTCCCACATGCAGCTTCTTTGATTTCAGGAATATAATGATGCCTTCAGGACATCAGTAGGATAATGCCTGGGGAGAGATTCATGCACAGAATTACACTAAGAGTGGGCATGAGCCTCGAGGTACTTACAGGACTTTGAATGTTCTTTTCAGAATTAACTCCGTAGTTCCACAACACAGATAATACAGGAGAGGTGCCTGAGTGGGCTTCCAAGACGTGAGTGTAAGGACAGGCTGTGGAGGGCTGGGGCAAAAGGTCGTAGCCCCCTTCTGCAGCATGCACTTGACAAACCAGCAGGGATTGGCTTCACCTTGCCTAGCTTTTGCTGTTTTAAAATAGGAAAACATCCAGGCAAAGCTAATCTCCTGATGGCAGTCACAGATTACCTGCTATCTCACCTTGAGACATGTCCATCTTCTCCATCATCTCTAGAATTGCACAGAGACAAAGGCAGATACAAACCAGATGAGACAAATTCTACTGTAGGCAATTAATGAACAAAAAATAGAAGTTTTAAGGAAGACAGTTGATCTGACAGATCCATCTGATGGTTAAAGCACCTAGATGTTGACCTCCATACTTTGAAAGATATGATGTACAACCTGATGCAGTTTTACCCTGAAAAGCCAGGCATCCTCAAATGGACACGTAAAATTAGCAGTTATGTTTTGACATGAATTTCTCTTGTGACTAAAATGGAGCCAAGTCAGCCCTCCCCTCGTAATGCTATTGTAAACATAAATGCTTTGATAGTTCTTAAAAAAGTCAAAGCTGCAATGATGAGCAATCTAGAAGAGCCCATAGAAAACATCAGTGCATTAGTTTCCAGAGCAGGGCTTGGGCAGTAAGCCATAAATGCAGAATAGGATCACTTGCTAAGGTGAAAACAAAACACGGAATAAGTTTTGATTAAGTGAGAACCATCCATCCATCCTTTGCACTAAGCAAGGATGGTCCTGTGGGAAGATTATTTTGTGATTTTTGTGATTAAAAGACTGTCTCATCATGCATACACACAAACGGGCCACATGAAGCCTTCTCAAGCAACCTTAATTCTGGAATTTCCTGATTTTTCTCTTTATCTTGGCAACTTCAATCATGTTCCTGTACTGTGGGAGTACCTAAGTGTTATTCATATCTAAAAGCAGTTTTACGGTTTATTTCTTCCTAAAAACGGGTAGTCAGATCATTATTTTTTTCCTGTCACAGCAGCTTTTCCTCACAATACAATTTAAAATTTGCTTCCAAGCTACTTCTTTCCTGTTTACTAAATGCTTTTTTCCCTTTTCTGCTTTCAACAAATATTTGCTTTTTCCTCCCCCTCTTCTTCCTGCATTGGTGCTGCACATTGTTTGTTACTGCCCAGCTCTCCAATAGCACTGAACTAGTGGTATCATTTTATTTGCAAAAGAAAAGCAGTGAAGCATTTGTTTTGAAAAGAAAGGCTTAGGTAAAAACTCCCAAAAGCACAATCTTAGCAAACTATGTACAGTGCATAAAAGGCATGTATAATTAAGAAGGTAAATGCCCTGTTCATGGAAAGGTAGTTTAGTAACTCTTTCTATGTTTCTTGGTTTGCAAGTCTATCTTTCTCATCTCTTCTCCATAAGGACTTTCTTCTCAGCTCCTCCTGTGTGGTAGTGAGCCATTCAAGATGTCCTACACGCCTGCAATTGCATGGCTGTTGTTGGCAGAACTGACAAGTGATACCTGTGTATGCAACTGTGCTCAGAGGCAGAAGGAACCTGGTTCCTAATTCTGACAATGGGCCTGACTCAGTACATGTTTGGGAGAGTCATTTCACCTTTGAGTGTCTCGGTCCAGCTGAAAAATTGGATGAACAAGCACAGTGCAGAAAAGCACAGTGCTGTGCATGAAGTCTTGCCTGTCAAAAGCCAGTGAGAATTACTAAACAGTGGCAGGGATGGTTATTTAGAATAATGAAGACTCAATGTTTTAAACTGCTTTTTTCATCTTGAAGAGACTTTTACCACTATTACCATTTCCATTCTCAAAAGGCCCAGTATCTACTCTGTAACCATGTTTTTGAGGATGGGAACATCATAATTAGAAGAATCTAGGGACCTGAAATTCTCATTATGCTCTGAGCTGGACTGACTCAAACACATTGTGAATGGGGGAAAAAAACCCTAAATGTGAACAAGTAGGATACTATCTGTGAAAAATGAAGCAAGTACGTGAAAAGGCGAGGGAATATTTTGCATACAAATCCCAGGTTTGCAAATAGGTTAGCAAACAGCATCTTCCCTTAGTTGTGATGAGCCAGTGGGCATTTATTCTGTTGATCTGATACTTAGAGCTCTATTTAATCAGGCAGAGCTGTTCTTCCTCTCAGGTTTTCTTATGCTGTTTCAGTTAAACTCAGTGGAATTAACCTCGTCACAAAATCATTTTGTGTTTTTTCTTATCGGACTCCAGGTTCCAAACTGTTATTAGCATGTACACAATAGTGCAGCAGCTCTGCTTTCTCATTAATGCTTCCAATACCTAGAGGCCTTCATTCTGTGTTGTAGAGTGTCTAAAATATTTGGTATTCTGCTTTCCATATTGTTTGTATGTGTATTTTTGGAAGGTAAGATCAAAATGCGTTCAAGGGTAGGAGTTTGGTATGCCAGGTTTTCATCCCCTAGGCATCCTTATTTAAAGTGTAATCCTCTGTATAGCCAACTTATATCCCATGCTTCACTAAAGCTCCATCTGAACCTGGTCCTTGAAGTGGTGGGGTCCTCTTTACCTCCAGAGCACTACTGCAACAAGTATTAGTATCAGCGATATGAAAAGATCGTCTTTTATGTGCTCAGAATTATCTCAGTATACAAGCTTGGTCATGCTAAGCCATTTCTACAGAGCGTAATTATCACTGAGAAACCATCTTTGATTTAAAGATGCTGTAGGATCATGATCTTTCCAGAAAAAGTACATTTGGGCTTTGTTTTCAGGGGAACTTGTGAAAAGATATAGTTTCACCCAAAGCAAGAAGTGTTCACTTTTTGCTTGTTGCACTTTTAAAAGTCTTGAAATTCCATAAGGATTCCCTCTTATCTGCAGTAGTTATGGATCAATCTTTGACTGTTCAACCCAGGAGATCTGTTTCTGACAGGTAAGACAGAGAAACAGGAGAAGTGGTCCTGGCGAGCAAAGGTAGATGTGCTGTACACCAGCCTCATGAATATCGCTCTCTCTCAGCTGTGGTATCAGTTGGGTATCAGCTGCTTTTCCCTTTTTTCCTGGATTTTTTTTCTTTTTCTTTTTTTTTTTTTTTTTTTTCCCCCCTGCCCCCAGCATGTGTGCTTGAGATGACATGGGAACAGACACTGTGCGGCTCCCTGCTTCTTGTGGTGCCCCAGTGTAAGCAGGAGGTGGCCTCTTCCTTTAGTGCTTGGGGGCTGCATGTAAATTGGCTGAATAGAGAAAGACTCACCCAGTCTGCCAGCAATGAGAGACACCAACACCATGACAGTATCCTTGTTCTAAATATCAGTTCACAGCAAGATTAGGAGGTGCTAAGATTTATCCTGGTATCTGTGAGACATGTCTTGTGCCTCCTGCTATATCTCTGAGTGGAACATGGCCTTGCTATGTCTCTGCCACCTGCAGGTTTGCCAGCAAGTCCTCCGTTCTTCAGCAGAGAGAAGGGGAAGAGCAGGTCTGGAGGGAGGTTGCTCCTCCTTTCCCTGGCCATCCAAGTTTCCTCTCCTTAATGAGACAGGATGGCAGAATTGTGTGTTTTGTGTCAGGTTAAGTCTCCAGACCCTTGGCAAGGAAGAGTTTTGTGTTTAAGGCATGAGTTCCTGCACCCCAAAATGGGAGAGAGTACTAATACCCCAACACTGCAGCTTCACCATGAGGGAAAGTTTCCCCAGGGCATATTTCAGTTCTGCAATGCAACAAGATGCTCACAAGGAGGGGATGGGGTGTCCTTTGCTCCTTTCTTCAGACCTCCTGAACCTGCTGTCACCTCATGCAGAAAGTCAGATAGCACCACAGTACTTATGGGTACCAAGGTCCTTGTTTAGACAGCATCATCATGGTGTAAGATTCACATGGGATCATCCCTCATTAATTTTGACTGGATCCTTTCTTCCTGATGGAATGCCTGTGCAAAGATGGAAGTGTGTGTTTGGGACAGGACTGCTGACACCCAGTTTTCTGTGTGTGTTCTGTCTCCCCTCCATGTTAGCATCCTGGCATCATCAGCCAGATTCTGTCCCTCTTTGTGTTGCCTCAGGCTACATACAACCAGAACAAAGCACCTGGTCCTGCCCTACTGTTTGGAAAGAAAACAGACGCTTCTCCACTGTTGGGTGATACCAGTTCTTACGGCAGCTATCCTGCTTTGGAGGAGCAAACAAGATAGTGACTTTTTTTCCTCTGGGCTTTTGTTCTGCCACAGTGCTCTGTGTGGGATTTCACTGGCATCAAAAAAGCAGATGAATGTGGTAAGACTTCTGCATATAGAGAAGCAGTCCTTCCAAACAGCATGCCTAACCTGTTTTTTAAACATCCGGAGAGACTGTTTCTATTGCCTCCCTAGGGAGACAATTCCACTTCCCATCTGCTTTTTAAGCTGTGACTCTCATCCTGATATTTAACCTAAACTATCTTTTCTTTTGCTGCATGTTATTGCTCTTCCTAACACTTTCTTCTGTTATCGTGAGTAATTCCTGTGCTCAGTTTACACTGTGATAGGCTGTAGTCATATCTCTGGCACTGATTCTGTTCTAGTCTGTCTTTATCTTCCAGTCCTCTCATC
Source organism: Haliaeetus leucocephalus (assembly GCF_000737465.1). Lineage (NCBI taxonomy): Eukaryota > Metazoa > Chordata > Aves > Accipitriformes > Accipitridae > Haliaeetus > Haliaeetus leucocephalus. Next base: position 4,110,228 of record NW_010973316.1, on the reverse strand, counting down.
TCTTATTTTTATTACTAATTTTGAATTTTTTGCTACTCTTATTCACTCATTTATGAGGGATCTAAATTGCAAAGTCATTTTATGCTTTGGAAACATGGGCCAGTACAGATGCAGACCCCTTAACCTCATCTCTGCCTCAGTTGTCTGTCAGTGAAATCAAAATAAAGAGTACTTCTTAACCTTGTCGTGATGGTGAGAGGGCTGCATGCACAAATGATTGCAAGGTGCATGCATATTGCTGCAATGAAGATCGTGTAAGTACGCAGCAGAGTATTCCAGTGCTGCTGGTGCCCCCGCTGCATAGCATTGCATATTATCTCCTTAGTTTTACTTAGCCTTTGTGCAATAGTGAAATGAGATAATTATAAAGTGGAAGGAATAATAACTTTGTATTGTTACCATAACCACTGAGGTATTATATCCTGATACTGGCATGATTATCTTAGACACAATAGTAAGGTGATTATTAATAATGCTAAAGGACTTACTACTTAGCCTGCAATTTTTGCATCTTGTTTCTTTTATGAACCCTATCTGTTTCATCAGCACAAAGCCTGTGTGAAGTGCGTATGTGTTGTTCCCTTGTTGTTATCTGTTTTTCAGTGGTGGGAAAATGAAATAGGAAAAAACCCTGAGAGACCCAATTTGCAAATTCAGGTACCTAAGCACCAAGGTAGCTTCGTGTGAATCACTTGTCTGCACCAGAACTACTGTGGACAGGCTGGCTGGTGAGGGTCTGACAGCTTAGGTATTTAAAGATGTGTAGTCCTTTGCTCCTTTAAGTTCAAACTACAGAGGCCTCTTTTGGCCTTGTTTTCCTTGTCATCAGGGATTGTTTCAGAAATCCACTATTTTTATGCTCGAGTTGCCATAGGTACATACAAAACCAGAATTTAAGGTGCAGCTGTAAACACAGGCATCAGACTGTCTTTGGGAGCTGTGTGTTTCATTGCATTAGAATAAGCTTGAGGGATGTGATGCAGTGCATCAGGAGTCCTCCTGCTCCAGAGGTAGCCTTCTGAGGTAGCTGCAGTGGTTTTTGCAGAACAGAGATCCAAGAGGTGACTGAGAGCTTTCTCGTGCACTTGAGACAAGAACATCGTTTTGACTTGACAAAGCCACATCTCAGCAAAAGCAAGGCCGCTTCTTCACATACTCTGTTTGAGCAGCAAAATACCACAGCAGCTCTAAGGAGGAAAACAGTACTTTTTTTTTTTTTTTTTTCTTCTCCCCTGAGAAAATTTTTTTCAAGGGCAAAAAGCTTTTGCATATTGTCTCTGAGGAAAGGAGATCCAGCATTTGGAGCTGGCCTTCGTCAGTTCTTGAAGGAGTTTGTGAAACCTTTCAGCTTGAGAAAGTTTGAGCTTGGAATCAAATGGTGGTTTGAGGCCATCTTTCACTGCTATCTCAGCTGTTTTATGGGGCAGTGCAAAATGGAGAACCACCAGTGACGTTTTTGATATATATATATATGAGTGCTTTAAGGTGTAAGAGAGGTATTTTTGCCATCTGGTAAGGAAGCCAAGAGAAACTAAAGGGGAAAAAAATAACGCAGTTAACACCATACCATAGCAGAGCTGCAGAAAGCTGCTACTGATATATTCTCCTGAGCTCTCAGCAACCTGTAATTATGAATTGGCTTACAGCTAAGATATTGATGGATATCAGTCAAGAAGGAAAATGAGAGTGTCTAGATTTTTTTACAGTGAACCTGTACTGAACTCTGTGTGACTTTCCTCCTATTTATAACCCTGTGTGAAGTTCAAGGAAACTTGTCCTGGAGGTTTCCCATGAGAGGGAACTGTGTTTTTACCTGACTAAAGCTCTCTGGATATTTTCCCATTTTTTATTTGATCTAAGTGTGAACTTTCTCCACCCTCTGCCCCTCCTTCCTTTCTGGAGTGGTTAGAGAGGTTCATTGCAGCCAGGATTACACAAGAGATGCCAGTTGCACACATGTTTTGCATAACTGTGCTGTGTTGATTTCAGACAGGGTGCCCCAAGTTCCCTCCCTGCCTTGCAACAGAGAGTCAAGATCTCTATCTTCATTCCTGAAGCTGGAGAAATGGTGTTGAGGCCCTGCCTATTGAAACTTTGACAAAGAGCACCTCGCTGGGACGCTCCCCAACCACACAGTTATCTGTACGCTGCAAAGCACCTCTACTTAAAGGTTGTTCGTTCTTTTTGTATTAAATATGCAAGAGTCACTGTACCTCTGTGGGAAGCGCTGTGAGGGATCAGTTGGGCAGTGTAATTCAGTAGGATTTTCAATGTAAGGCAACAGAGTTCCCAGGGATGCTGCTGCTGCCCTGAGACTCTTCCTGCCCAGAGAGCCAGCTACTCTGTATTAAGGATGGGGGAATGTGCTCCCCAAGCACATGTCCTTTCCCTCCCTTCCAGTGAGACAGGTGTGAATGTTGGCATGTGCTCTGAGATGGTTGAGGGCCCGTAGCAGGGATCCTGACTGGAAAATTAAGACAAACTCATCCTAGTGCTGATTTTGGGGCCAGTTCACTATGGCTCTTATCTTCAAGAGCACTGAGGTCTGCTTGATTTCGGTGGGAATTAGGGGCTTTGACAGTCTGGGCGTTAGCCTGTGTTTCTGTTCCTTTTGCTGGGAAATAGGGGTTTTTTTTTTTTTCCTCCTGCCTCTTCAGTTTGGAGTGGAAGTCTAGGACAGCACAGAGTCTCCCACCAGCTGAACAGGACCAGGGCTGTTATGAGCTGTCTACAGCATGGTACTGTATGGTGGGATAGAGCTGGTCTCACACGTAGGCAGAGCCCAGACTATTTAAGGGCTTCAAGCTCTTCCTAGAAAATAAATCATATGCAAAGGATACACTGCTGAGAATCTGATGATGAAATTTTTATATAGAAAAGTGACATGGTCCATAGACTCTGTCACTTGGATACCCTTCATGTGCATGCATTTTGTTTGTCTCCTTGGAGACAGTGGCTTGTCTGAGAGCAGCTAGCCTTGGCCAGGAAAGGCCTGACATTTCTGGTTTGTGGAATGAAGCTGTGCTGCTGAATTTTCCAACAACCACAGAGGCATGATTTGATACTGCATAAGCAGTTCTGTACAAGGTTATCCTGTGAGCATCTTTCTCTAATACCTCTCTGGGGACACCACTTGAGTCCCTGGTGTGAAAGACAGGTTCAAAGATCCTCGAGGAAAGCCTAGTGATCCCTGTCTCTTGGATATCAGAAACGTTTTTGAAATTTCTCCCTTCTCTTTCCTTCTTCCGAATAGCTGAGTCAGCTGGACTGGCATGTCTGGAACTCTGGCACTGTGAGCAGGCAGTCTGCCAGCTGCATTACACACCGCATCCAAAGGAACACGTCACTCCTCTCTCTCTCGTTTTTGGTGGGGTTTTTTCAGCCTTTTTTTTTTCCCCTTTGCAATCTCCACCCTCTCCCTTTTATTTTTCCTTGTTGATCCGTGTAGGTGAGTCAGAGAAACCTGCTCATCCACAACCTGTTCCTTCTTGCCAAATCCTGGAGCAGCACTCCCAGTTCTTGTTAAGTGTCAGGAATAGGTTATGAAAACAAAAGCTGATACAGGCAGCGTACTGGGTATAGAGCACATACTGTAAATGAAAATTAAATGCACAGTGAATGTGCTACTTAGAATGTGCACCTAATAAAGTGATGTCTTCTGTAGGATGCACTTTATTCTGTGATTCATATATAATATTAGTTTTCTTCCTATAAAACACCAGGATGGAACAGCAAAATTACTTAAGGCATAAGTAAGAGCACATTTAGGGAGAAAAGCCATCTTAATGCCATTGGATTTTAAAACAACAGGAGAGTGGAAAATTTCCAGTAGGAAAGCAGGTGGTTCATGAAAGTGTTTTTGAACAAAATGATTGAGCTTTTGACATCAGTTGTAGTTGTACTGATCTGAAAAAACTCCAGTGATATTGGCATGATTCCTCAGAGTTTATGGTATTGATGTGTTTCTAACCCCAGGAATTAAAAAATCATGAATCTGGATCCCTGAGATCATAGACACTTACAAATGAGGAGAGTGAAAGGTAATAAATTGGCCTTTTAATTTACCTTATAATATTTATTTCATGAGTGGGGAGGAAGTGATAAAAACATGCAAGCTAACTTTTCTCCTTGGTGATTTGACTCTGGGAGCTGGAGATGAAGGAAAGCATAGTATCGTATCTGACTTCAGGTGAAAGTGCAGGTGTTGGTAATTCTGTAGGATCAGGTCTGTCTCGATATCCATAGCTATGTTTCCATTGAGCAGCATGAAAAGATGGATTTTTGGCATGTTTTGTTGGAATGAAGCTGCTCAGCTTCAAATAATAGATCATCCACCAGGAAAAGTGCTTTGTTTGACTTTTACATGCCCACAGTAAAATGTCCACGTTAGCTATATTGTGAAAAATGTATCCATTAAGTTCATATCATTAGTCTTCTACAAGCAGTGAGTTTGTCCCAAGGGCTAATGATGAGCCAACTTCAGGAGACTGCAAGTACAGTTTTGGTTAAGATGCATGAGATTTCTGCTTTGATCAGCATGAAGTCCAGGACAAGTTTGACCTGGCTGGTATACAGTCCCTTGCTGTCCTGGTTTCAGCTGGGATAGAGTTAATTGTCTTCCTAGTAGCTGGTACAGTGATATGTTTTGAGTTCAGTATGAGAAGAATGTTGATAACACACTGATGTTTTCAGTTGTTGCTAAGTAATGTTTAGTCTAAAGTCAAGGATTTTTCAGCTTCTCATGCCCGGCCAGCGAGAAAGCTGGAGGGGCACAAGAAGTTGGCACAGGACACAGCCAGGGCACCTGACCCAAAGTGGCCAACAGGGTATTCCATACCATGTGATGTCATATTTAGTATATAAACTGGGGGGAGTGGGGGCAGGGGGATTGCTGCCTGGGGACTAACTGGGTGTCGGTCGGCGGGTGGTGAGCAATTGCACTGTGCATTGTTTGTACATTCCAATCCTTTTATTATTACTGTTGTCATTTTATTAGTGTTATCATTATCGTTATTAGTTTCTTTTCTGTTCTATTAAGCTGTTCTTATCTCAACCCACGAGTTTTATTTCTTTTCCCAATTTTCTCCCCCATCCCACTGGATGGGGGGGGGGGAAGTGAGCGGCTGCATGATGCTTAGTTGCTGGTTGGGGTTAAACTACGACACTTGCATAGGATCACACCATTGGTGAAAAGAAGGGAAAGGACCATTTTGTGTCGGGTAATATAACTCATAGCAAGAGACAGTAATTTCTCAGATTGTTCAATCCCAAGACAAGAAGACAGCAAGTTTTACTGCCCAACCACCTTCTGCAGAGGATGAACCTACGGTACAGACAAAAAGGGACTTGTCAAAGGCATTGAAGACATCAGTGTCACAGATAGGAATGAACCCAGATGTCCTAAATCCCTGCCTGCTGACTCAGTTACAAGACTCTCTCCACACACACAGAGAAATAGATGCAAGAAAACGAGAAAAAGAGAGATTTTTTCCTTCTCCCAGGTATCAAGAAGTGAGAAGTTTTACACTCTTTCACTCTTGATTCAGACCTGTCAGAGAAATCACCTCTTTTTAATAGCCTAGTGGAACCTTCAATATGAATTTTTGTTAGGGTGTTTTTCTGTCAAAGAATGCAGTTAAGTATGTTCAGAGTTTCCTAAATTCCCTGTTTTTACAGGAAACCTTTTTAAAGTACTTCTGGATGTTTAGAGCACTCTGTTTTGTGTTCTCTAGCTTTTCTGTCTTTACTTACAGCCCAAGCAGTTGCTTTTTCTTCCCTTCTTTTCTTTTTCTTCCTTTTGGTTTAATTTCACACCCATATTTAATTTCCTTTCATTTTGTCTGCCTCCCTTTCAGCCAAGGTAACGGTTTCTGAGTCTATCCAGGGCTTGTAGTGCAAAACTAATCGCACCAAAAAAGAAACATCCTAAACCCTCAAATCTTTCCTCTCTCCCTCCCTTCTCATTCTCTTCACTGAGCAAACCTAAAAAATCCTGGGGTTTAGGAAGTGCTCTGGAACTGTCATTATTTATTTTTTGTGTTACCAAAAAAAATACAGCTAGGAAAGATACTGAGGCTAACAGGAATTGCTGAATTGTATTACTCAGAAAAGATTAATGTAGCTTCAATGTTAGACATAGACCCTTGATGTAGAAGAACAGAAACTGTCCAGTATTCCAGATTAATATCTCTGAGAGTTAAAGGATCCTATCATCCTTTAAAAGATATCTTTACTGTTAATTTTTGCAGTGCTAAGAATTGTTTTCATACAAAATGGTCCTGACTTCCCTTGCCAAGTACTGTGGCTAACTTTGAATGTGGAGCAGTGAAGATCACAAGTGTTGGTGACGAGTGTGGTGGGAAAAGGAGGTGTCTGTCCAGCCCTGGTGGCGGCAGATTCATTTGCCTTGACGAAGCTGGAGTAAATGCTTTGGGTGTTGGGAAGAGCATTTGGGAGCAGTGAGCTGGCCCAAAAAGCCTTACCCCGGAGGAGCCTTTCGCATATGAGGTTTTCTAAAGTATGCAGCACAGCTTGGCTTAGCACTGTCTGCTTGAGAAGTCCCACCCTTATTTCCAGTTCCTCTGTAACGCTGGTGGTAAATATATAGGTTGTCAGGCAGAGAGCAACAGGAGGAGATAGGAAAACTGCCTAGGTAAAAGGAGTCAGTTAGCTCTTTTTCTGTTTGACCTCATTTGACATCTGTGCAAGACAGGACAAAACCACATGCGTGAACAGCAGATCTTTACCAGGGTAACACAAAGGCATGGGCCACACTGGTTCTTGGGCAGTAAGGGAAGTATGAATAAAAATTTTCATGTCCCAAAGGAGCCCATTAGCTTCACAGCCTGACCTGTTTTTAGAAGCAAGGTTTCCTTCACTGCTGGCCTTGATCAAAATAAATGAAAACTCCCAACTTCAGTGGCTGGGAAAAGAAGAGGAGCTGTCAATATTATTCTTTCTGTGTCGCTGTTATCTTCATGACAGCTTGCTGTTAATAGTCTGTTTCCAAAACTTTGTTTCTGACAGCGACAAGAAAAGGGAAAACTTACGTGAAGGGAAACTGGAGCTCATTCTTCCTATCTCCTAATATGAGACATTAAATTGAAAGGTGCCAGGTGCTAAAAGAAGTGCTTTTTCTTGTGCAGGAGCATGTAGGTGGAACGGTGGAACTCATTGCCACAGGCTGGGAAGAAAAGAGCTAGAGTTAAGGGCTTGTTCAGTGATTTTATGCAGAAGAAAGCTATCTAATGCTACAGTGCAAGTTAGGTATCATGTATTCTGCCTGTCTCCTTTTGTTTATATAGTATAAAATATAGTATTTGTTTATATAGTATAAAATACCACTATGTTTGCCACTGCTTGCTTCAAATAACTCAGATTCTGTTGGCTTTGTAATGCTAAAGGGCTTCTGCAAGATATGCAGAGGGGCAGCACATATAAACTGTAAGCAGCTGCTGTAAATTGACTTCAGGGTATTACTTCCATTGATGCTGCCTATGAATCTGGCCCAACACCTACACTTGTTTTACCCAAAGCGGGGAAAAAAAAAAACCCAAAACAACAAAAGCACTTCTCAAGGGAGTGTTTGTCCAGCAGCATTCCTGATCTCCACTGAGGTACCCACACCCTGTGCTGCATGAGTGAGCTGTTCCTGTCTGCCTGCAGTCAGAGCTCGGCTTGCAATGACATGTGCATCTCCAGTCACCTCCTTAAATTCCTGCTGAGCTGTGGCACTGATGGGGAGCGGACAGGGCAGAGAACAACAGACTGACCTAAACTTGTTTTTGGTTTTCCTACTCACTGTGTCCCAGGAGCAGGGTTAAAATGAAGAGAAGCCAACGAGCATATTTTGGAAGGTTTGTCATAGTGAACCAATTAACGCTCCACTTATCAAGTAGACTTTAATATAATGTTAAAGGTCTGAAGTGGAGTGGAAAGTACAAAGCCAGTACATACAGTTAAGGTTTAACCTCTGTTTTAAGCCAGTTCCCACCCACATCCAGATAGTGCAGAGGCATTGCAGGGAGGAGGCTCCTTTCCAAAGTCACCTCTCTTGTATTCATTGCAGGGCCTCTCTGTTTAAAAGTAAGTTGCTGTAAACATGGCTGCCTTCAAGCAATTTTGAAACTGGCCAGGTGATAAAACACCCCGTTATTTTGTGGACATCCTGGATTTTGTTAGTTTATCTCACCACCAGAGTGCTATTTAAACAGAGTCCCTTTTTAATAGTATTTAACCGTTTCAGAGTCAGTGTAAAATCCCTAGGAACCCCACCAGTGCCAGGGGTGCCTGAAGGACTGGGACGTGTTGGTATGGGACAAGCACAGTGCACCCAGATCAGTGGCCTCACAGTGCAAGCACAGAACATTTGCACTTGAGATTTTCAGATATATACGGGGGGATCTGAGAGCTCCATTGCCATTAATATAAACTAAAAATGAGTGTCGAGTGCCATTTGCCAGCTTTGAAGCTCTTATGTTGAAGGGAATAAATGTAAGCCAATAGAAATATATGAGGAGATCTTCTATCTGTTGCAATATGTTTCTTGGGACACGGAATTGGAGCAAATATCTGTGGATTTCATATTTTTCAGAACTAAATACAATGTTAATGTCCTTACCTGTGTTTTCCTTGATTCACTACGTAATTTATTTGCATGGTTTCGCGTAGACATGTGTGTTTTTCTTTGTTTTTCACACATACATAGATACAAAATACAAACCTACAAAGTGAACTGTTTGTCTTCTGTGCTGCTAAGGAAGAAAATGGGGTCTAATATTCTTGCTTTTCTGGTTTTAATTATCTAATGGGTGCTGAGAGACTGTGGCAGGAGTCCTGGATGGTTAGGGAGATTTCAGTAATTCTGTGACTGTGCCAATGAAACAGGAGTTTGTTTGTTTGTTTCTTAAACTTCTGGCACAAAAATGCCACCTACTTACTTATAACCCTTGTGGCAGATTGGAACATTGTTTTATCTGTAAAATCCTGCAGATCAGTTAATAAATAAACACAATCTGATGAATCAGCTTAAATAATAGAGCCACCAGTAGCTGCAAGAGAAATAGTAATAAACTACTAAAGTAATAAAAGGCTGCAGACAGAACCACCTTTAAGGTACAAATAAGGAGCCCAACCCCTTAACTCTTGTACATGAGCACTAACGTATACTGATTTACACCAGAGTCTGACCCGTGTTTTTATATGTAGAGAAGGTATAGATGCTTGAAAGTTTGTTCTGACTAGAGTATTTACTTGTTTTCCACATGTGCATGCAAGTGTTTTTGTGGTCCGTTCTAGCCAAAATGTAGCATGGATGAAGTCTTTGGAGTTTGTGTATAATCTGATGTTTAATAGTGCTTGCCACAGAAGATCAAGGGAGGACTGAACACTAGTACAGTATTTCACCGCTAGCTGCTTATTTTACGATACCGTAAACAACTGGCAGGTAGATGCAGGTGTCAAGCTGCTGGTTTGTGCCCTGGAGATATTTATAGGAAAGGCAGGTGTGTCTAGAAAACAAAGGGTGTGTAGGTGCAATGTTTTGCCATTGTTTTACTGCATGCTGATGTACCATGAGTATGTAGTGGTGTTTCACTGCTAGCTCTATAGGGCTACTGTAATAGTACATGGTAGTTGTCGACAGAAGTAACTTATCATTGACTGCTGCTGTGCAAAAAAAGTCAGGATAAGCCATTTCTCATTTGCTGGGAGGCTCACAAAATGTTGAACAGACACACACGTATCAATAAAATGTTGAACAGCCACACACGTATCAATAGGCAATTGATAATAACCTTTACTAAGAGGCATTGGGCCATGAGGTCATGAAGTGAGCCAACAGCTCTATATCAAGCTCCAAGTCAAGAAATACTAGTTGCTTAGTGGCATGTATGTAGGCTTCTCCTATTGTAATGCTGCATTTTGGTTTTTGAACCTTTTGAGGTGTCCAGAGTGTCCAGAAACCTTTTTAAGCACAGATCTAGCTGTATGGTCTCCTCTTCCATATGATCTAGCAAACCTGTTCTTTACCACATGATATCATGAACCCTAATACTTGGCCCAAAATACCATAATCTAAAAAGTGCTAGCAGAAGGGACACATCAGAAATCCATGAGGTCCAGAAACGTATCAGCATCCCATGAAATGTACCCCAGGTATTGCTGTCTCTGCTTGGACTGGCAAGCATTAAAAGATTAAGGGCAAAGTTTTCATAATGTGATTAGAGATTTGGTTCTTTCTGAAAATCAGACTGCTTTAAGATGTCACAGGTTGGGTGCTCAGAAGTGGAGGTACTTGACACTGCGTGTCACAAGCCTGTGTGTTTGTGTGTTCTAGCAGCATTTATTTTAGATATTTACATGTCGTGACTTTTGCATGCAGGTTGTCTTGGACAATCTCAGGTTAGCTATGGGACTTGCTGTTATTTCTGAACTCTGGTATATACCGATTTGTTTGTGTGTGTGTGTGTAATCTCCCAGGCAAAAAAAAAAAAGGCAACAAATCAAAGAGCTCCCATGAATTTCAATGAACACATTTACAGTCATTAAGCACAGCAGCGAGATACAGCAGCAGAGTGGGAGGCAGTTTCCTTTGCAAAGCTACGTGCTGCTCAGAGCCAGCATGGGCTTAGGTCTCGCTTTAGGGTTTTTTGTGATTAATTTGTTCAGGGGTCTATTATTCATGTAAATATTTTTGTGTGTGAAGCTTTGAGTTAGGCAGCTCTAGAAAAGCTTAAGTGCACTGTTTAATTACAGTAGCAAACTGGAGGGACTGTGTGTTGCCTCTGTGCAGCCTCAGCCCTCCTGCCGAAACCTCGGCACTGCCTTGGACCTCCCTGGCTCTGACAATTGCTTCCTCAGCTGGGGGAAGCTGGAGGTGGAAGGACCACAGTAGCTATTATATCTACCTTTTTGTGACTATTGCACACTCTGTTTTTTTTGTCTTGTGTGGTGTTAAATGTCACTAAGCTCAGGGGCATTTTACATTCCCTTGGGCTGATCATTTCGCAGCCTGAAGGGACACCATGCCTGCAAATTGCCTCATATGCCACCTATTTTTTTTCTGGTTTGATTTTCTTATTCCTGCTTGATCCTCTACTCTGCGCCACCCTGAATATCTCCTCCCACTCTTTAATGTTCACTCCCTTATCTAATAAAATCACAGTGTATTATTAAGTCCTTAATTTCTCAGTAGAGATATGGGCCGCATTTTTCTGTGTCTACGTACTTGTGTGAGCTTCACCAAATTAGCCTCTGTGCATCTCACAAAGTGCATGAATTCATTTACATGCTGTGAAGAAGGGAATTATTACCTTAATCATACGTATGAATAATTGAAGCACAGGAAATCAGAATAACTTGCCTGCAGTCACAAAATTTGTAGCATAACTAAGAGTTGAACCCTACACTCCCTAGTCCCAACCCAGCACTTTAATCATATTTCCTACCTCTGCATTAAAACTGATCTTACTGTCGTTAAGTGCCATTCAAGGCAAAGGGCTGCTTTGGGGTGGGTAGGCACTATATAACTGCAGAACAGCTCCCCTCTCCCAAGCAGCTTCCAGTTTTAGGGAAGAAAGAAGAAATAATGAATTGATACTGGTTATCATTGTGACAGACAATTCTGCAACCTCGCTGACAGGTATAAGTATCAGCCCAAAAGACCATTTTAACTTCTTCAGTGCTGCTTCAGAAAAGCTTCAGTTAGAGAGTACTGAGGTTTCTTCCAGCTCTGGGGTGCTAGGGTTCGAGTGGGAGTTCAGATTTTACAGAAATAAGTCATGCTTGGTGTGCTGCTATCAGAGGGACTTCTTCAGACCAAAAGTAGCTACGTCAGGTGGCCACTTAGTTCAGAAATCTTGGCTGGCTTCCCTTCCAAGGGCCTGATGGGGCAATAATGCAAAAATAATAAAAGTCTGATACAAAGCTCAGTGCAAAGTCTCTAGTCCCTGGATTGGGCTGACGTATGTCGCATGGCTGTAGTAATGCCCTTTCCTGTAAGAGCTGGTTGTGTTAGCAGTTAAGCTGTTGCAGGGACTCAGGACGTGGGCAGGTGGATGGGAAGGAGTTCTGATCTGCGCTGCTGCAGAGGAGAATGTGGTACCCAAAACAGGGAAATGTGGGAGTAGTTAATCCTGACTGCTGAAGCTGGTGCATGTTTTGTCATTGGTCTTAATGGAGGCAGGATTTTAGCTCAGCGAAGTGTATTGTTGCTCTTAACCTGTTCTATAAGCCTTTCTCATGTTATATGCTTATGGCAAGGTATTACCTGGGATGCCTTGTTATTTCCCTTTGACTTACTTTATATTCTGCTATGCACTCCCATCTCTTTTGAGAACAAAATACTGTACGAATGCCTTACGGGCTCTTTCTCTTTCACTGACCTTTTTTATGACTTTAAAGAAGTTTCCCTCGGCCCAAGTCTGCTTTCTGTCTTGAATATTGACCTTAGAGTTACACCATCTCATTGTCACTGCACGCAGACTTCTCAGCTATCAAAGTTCACCCACAGGACTCAAAAGTATTCCTAACTCAGAAACACCTTGCCTTTTATGTCCTCTTCCTCTTCCCCCTCCTCCCTCCACATGAGCATTTTAATTTCACAAGCAAACTCTGTTTCTCTATGAATTTCGACAAGCAGTTTACCTGTTTCATGGTAAAAATTGTACTTCAAATTTAAATGTCTTTTTCACTGTGACTGTCATAATATTTTCCACTTGAGGCTGAGACTCCACTGTGGGTTTTCTGTGCCACATTGTCATCTCTATGAATCTGAGCTTAAATGCGTGGAAATTCTGACATTTCAGTAAGAAATATAAAGTGGTTTTTTTATGTTCTCCAAGTTAGCTGTTTCATAGGTATGGCCGCTGGGGTTTGCCCAGTGCCTTGGTCTTTCCCAGTTCAACAACAGATAGAAGATTTCTCAAGATTTTGGGCTTGTTTGCATTCACTGTATTGTGTCACTTCTATGAGAATGAGTGATGGTAATTTTTTACCTGATGGCTTACCCTGAAAACGTGATAAAGGAATAATTACCACAAACCAGGGATTTCCAAACTGACTTTTCTTGGGTGCTGCTACCATTGGCAGCTGTGGTTACATACAATGTCAAATGTGGTGTCCGTGTACCATGGTCTTCAGTGGGGATCTCGGAGAAGGCAGCTTCATACCAAGCAAGCTGAGCCAAACTTAAGTGGCTTTACGGTGGAAATGGCTCTGTGGTGGAAAGAGCTGCATTTAGTAGGGGCTTGGAGAGGGTTTTGGTAGGCTATAGCAGTGTTGAACTCCTTGCCTTCAAGTCAATAGCCTATAGACCAAGACTGCTTGTGCCCAGTAGTGCAAGCCACATATTTTGGGGGTACATTTTGACTATTAATGTTTACCTACTATACAGTATTTGACAAAGGCTGAAATCTCTCTTGGCAGTCATGTGTTTTCATATGGTGGTTTGTTATGTGGAACAAAGTATGCTATTGAGGAGATCACCGGAATTTAATTCTCTAATAGACTTTTACAGCTTTCTATTGGGTAATATGAAATATGTAAAAATGTGCACCCACTGGCAACGTTCATGTCCACAAATATACATATTTTTTGTCATTAGTTACTTTGAGAATATGAGGGGAAATTTGCAGCTATTTCAATGACGAGACGTTTGTCACAACGACAAGGTTTCTAAAATCCAGACCATAACTGCTACCTTGGCTAGCTGCACCTCTTACCAAACAGGTATGAGAATTGATTCTACTGTGGTCTGACTTGACCAATTGCCCTGCAACCCAAGTCACAGTCACTTTGTGTAATTTTATAGTATAAATCAGATTTTACACATCTGGGGCTATGATGTGATTTCATCTGTCGAGCGGGGGGACAGAATTTGGAAATGAACCCAAGGGAGTTGTATTTTATCCTACTCAACTGGAGCTCACAAACTTTGTTCTTCATGGTTGTGTCGGAGCAGCTTCCAGTTGCGTATTAGGCAACATGACTAACATTTGTCACATGTTGTTTATTCTCTTATCTCCTCCCCAGAGGAAGGAGCATGTGTGCTGGAGTATTTCTTTCCTTGGGGAGTTACGTTCCTCAAATCCCATATTTCCTGTAGAAATCATGCCTTTATCATTAGCTTTTATCGCCTCTATGAGCCTTGAAATTTGATGGAATTTGGGTAGCTGACTATTCTAGATATCATTGGAAAAGCTCAGCCTTGTGTGTGAATAGTTTCTGAAATTGTTGCGATGCAGGGAGCAACCATTTGAAGAGGTGTAATATAAACTTTTTTGATTGTAAAATGTTGGGGTTTTTTGTACTGTGAGCTTGTAGCAGAATATGTTTCTCTGTGCTAAATGATAATATATTTAATGATTTGTAGCTGTCTCTTGAATAGCTGAAAGCAATCATCCCTTTCCCTTGTGTCTTACAGTTTATCTAAGTTGCTTGATAACCTGGTGTAGCCAAACCGGGTGGGCTAATTCAGGCCGGCTTCAGCTTGGTGAACTTAATCCCTTCAATTGCGTTGGATTTTTTTTATTAGATACCAAGTTAGCTTCTAATAAAGGTGTCAGAGTGATAGACATTGATACCATCTAGATGCATGATGAAGCATTCTAATGGTGATGATAAGTCTTTCCATCTTAGGGAGGCACCAGTGCATTTTCCTAAAGGTGCTTCCAGAATGAGATGGCTGGTTTATGTTTAAGAGCTGAGGCTTGATCCAGATCATTCACATCAAGGGCAATTACTCTGGGAATGATAATGAGCCTCACGCTTGGCCTCTGCTGAGACTTCCAGTACCAGCACCAGTTATGGCAACAGTGTAAGCCAGTGAGCAAAATAAAATAAAGACCACAACAACTGTTTGGTCCAAGACACAATACTTTCCCGAGGATAAGCCTTATCTCTAAACAAAGAGAAATAAATCCGTGCTTTGGATGCTTATTAAAAGCAGCTTTTCTTTTTTCCCTGGTGGAAAACTGGGTTGTGTCACTGAACTGCACACACAAACTTTTTGAGAAAAACACAAACTTTCTGCAAGTGTGTTCATTTAATCGAATTCCTTTTTTTCTGAGACAAAAACATTTGAAACTTTTTGACCAGCTCTAATACCAGAGGCTCAGGCTTTTTCATCTTCCATCATATGGGTGGTGTGGGGCACACACTGGGGTATGTGCTAGTCCTGAAAACGCCCCAGAAAATTTCCCTGACTCTGGGTCTTTTGTGTTTAGGGCTTCCGCCCTAACACAAGGAGCCCTCTGCCCAGCTTCTTGTTGGCTACAGGTGTCCGCCCTGCATTTTCCCATCCCAGTGGTGACAGTGCATTTTGGCTGCAGTTAGTACAGCTTGGATTTTTTTAAGTAAATGACCATGAAAAGCTTTCAATATTGGGACAAACCCAATAGAAACCTGTATATTATCCAACAGAGGATGTTCTCAATTTCTTTGGCTGGAAACTAAAATTCTTACCTAAGATTTCCAAAACTCTGGAAGAAGTTTGACCTTCCCCATCCCTCAGCCAGCTCTGAAAATCACAGCTGATGGTGTTTTACTAGACTTGCAGTACTGACTTAATAGCTCTTTAGTTATTAAGAATAAAAATGTTCATGTTCTACAGGTTTAAATTATATTAAAAGCCTTTATTAGCACGGCTTGGCAAAATACACTTCTGGCTAGCTTTCTGGCCTTGGGTTAGGCTATTCTTGTGGTTTCTTAATGACATGCTACGAAAAGGATATACTTTATGAGAATCTGGTGCCAGGTTTTGCATGTATTAAGAATCATTTGCCATTTGTTCATAATGCTGCTGAGTGAAACAAACAAAAAAAAAAATTTAAAATTTGGAGTTAACATCTTGTGTTCATCTAGCTTGATTTTCATTGTACATGGCCTTTTATATTTTTTGTATGTATATATTTATATTATATACATTTTAATATTATCTGGTCCTGTGCATTACTGGTGGCAGCTCAGTTCTGGCATGTAACAGTGCTGTTACGAAAGTTACTTTCTGTTGTCTTTTATTTTCCAACCTTCCCTTAGTAATTTTGGCAAAGTTTTCTCAATGAAAGAAGAACTCCTCTGGGCCACGTAATGGGTTTCCCCACAGTTGTTGGGAGCAGAATTAGGCCACTGGGGCAGCTCTTTTTTGTGAAGGCAACTGTTCATGCCATGGGCAAAATGTCTCAGAAGTTTCTTTCCCACGAGACTTGGTGACACACAGGCAGTGCTGAGGTGTGATTCAGCTGTTTGGTTTGTTTTCCCCTCATCATCTGTTTATTTGCTTTGCGACCAACAAGTCCGCCTCTTTTTCCTTCTGCTGATACGACACGTTAGAGTGAAAAACGGATGGGGTGAAGTACCCAGCAGGTGGGAGGAGGTGTGTGCGGTGGGAAAATGGGGCTGGGAAAAAAGGTCTGGGACTTGAGTAACCTTTCTTAGGTGTCTTTCCATTGCAAGAGTTGTTTGTTGCAAAGGTGTGATTTTTTTTTTTGATAGCAAAAGTGCATTGCAGTGGATTTGACCTGATGCTCTCGTTCTTTCCGCAGTGGGGAAGCCTCACAAGTGCAACTACTGTGGCCGGAGCTACAAGCAGCGCAGTTCGCTGGAGGAGCACAAGGAACGCTGCCACAACTATCTGCAGAATGTCAGTATGGAGGCTGCCGGGCAGGTCATGAGTCACCATGGTGGGTGGAAACCGCTTTTGAGGTCTCTTGGACCTAGAGCATCTCTTGTGGGTTTTTTTCCATCTGTTTTTCTTCCTTCCTTTCCACTTTGCATCATTTCCATCTTATAGATTGCTTAATATCAGATAGGCAGGAGGAGAAAAGATGGGGTAAAATCTTCACTCTGTCCATTTAACAGCATTGGTTTTGCTGATTTGTTTTCTTTTTTATTTTTATTGTTAAAGTCAGTATTTCACTTCTTAGTGTGTATAAATATGCAGACATGAAAATAGAGCAAAGTCACCTGTGCAAAGTTACCCTAAAAATGAACTAAGCCATGTATAAGATGTATGATTCTCCCCCCTTCCTTTCTGATAGTGACTGATAATTATAAGAGATAAGGATGGTGGAGGTTTTCAGAAGTCATTATTTCTACTCCCTGTAATATTATCTTATATCCCCCGAAAAGGGAGGGATAGATATAAAAATCTCTAGAGCAGAATGGAATTCAACAGTGTTGATGAAAGTAATTATAACAACAACAAAAAAAGTTTATATGCATTTACATGTGTTAGTATTAATATGTTAACTAACACTGCATGTGTTAATATACATAAAGACTGAAGATTGCCAAAAAGATTGTTGAAAGCAAGAAATGTCAAACTCCATGAATTTGTTTTCAAAAATTTCTGTAGCTATTACTATGGATAATGAACATAATGTCTCAGACTGCAGGGTTGTAGGCTTATCTGTAGCGATAAATACTAAATGGTAGCTATCCAAAAATTGTTATAATTTCTTTCAAAATTAGTGTTTTGGAAACTCTTCTAAAACTGAACGTCCTTTAATTTTTAAAAGTTGTCTTTAGATGTTTGGTACTTCAAGTATTTCATATTTCTTACTATCAGAAAGTATAAAAATTATGTGTTTTCCATTTTGAGTAAAAATTACCACATACCTAAGAATACCAAAAAGTTAGATTGTAGGTAAATGAAAAGTTGAAAGAACATTTCCTCTTTCTTTTCCATTTTGCTTTTCATTGTTGAGTGGAGTCAAATGGCTTCATTTGGAAATTAATTATGTAAAAGTTCTGAAAGGTCATTTCTAGAAACCTAAAATACAAGCTGAAATAAAATCTATTCAGCATTTCTAATATGGGTTATTTTTTGGTGAAAAAAACGACCAAAAATTTTTAGAGTACTTTTCCATCAACAATTTAATCCTATAGAGGCATTCTAAATGTATTTAATATGTATTGCCAAAATGTTCATACAGCTCTAGTAAGTAATTACTATCTTTGTAGATACCCTGGAGACTAAAATCAACATTTAAAATGTAATGGATGATTTTAAAGACATTGAAGTTAGTGATTATCTGCTTTAGGCCTGAATTTACATTTGTAGAAGTCGGTGGAAAGACTGATTTCAGGGCTTTGCTATTTGCAGGTACCTGTTGTGTGCTTGGTCTGTTAGATGGAGTGCTTAGTTGATAGTAGGAGTTCAACCACCGACTTCATTCCCCCAAAAATATACGCTCTTCACTCTACAGCAGCATGCCTGCCTTATTAACCAGCTGGGTGATGATTTCAGTCAGCCTTTCCTTAGGGGAATAACAGTAGGCTGATACAGTTACGACAGCCAGCATGTTTCAGAGATCACGTTGTGGAAGATCTTCCCAAATTCCACTCAACTTCTGGGTTTATTATTCAGTTATTTATTAAAATTGGGTTTACTCTTGTCAATAGTGTACTTCTGAGGAAATCTAAAGCTTTTTCTAAGCTGCTTAATGCTATGACAAGAAGGGTAAGTCCTTAACCTTGTCTACCCAAAGAGGCTGGAATGGTTGTCCTTGCATTGATTTTTCTACCAACTGAAGTTAAACCAGTGCAAACCCCATGTGGGCAGTTCTTTTATTTACACCCTGACTGACTTTGCCTGGGCTTAAAATAGTAATGTTCACACAACCACTTTACTTTCTCAACAAAATTAGCTTAAAACAGCACTTTAAATTCAACTAGTGCCTCCTCTGGGCAAATATGTCTAAATCTCCCTCGGTGAATGTTTAAGGGGAAGTTTGATCCACTGTCTTCGTTTAGCTGTTTAGCGAGGGCACAGCAAGGACAGGCAGCGACAGGGAGCTCCAAATTCAGCTGGGACCAGTAAGAAATCTCACCTCACATCCCAGGGTCACGCTCACCCGTGAAGCTCAGCATGGAAGTGAGGGTCATGAGCACCAACCTGTAGAGGGTCTGCAGCAAAGTCCTTTCTCCTGGGACTATAAAGACACCAGGGAAGAGTATACAAATGATTACTCAGCTTACAGTTAAGTCTTAGTCTAGCCCTGAAAAATGTATTAATTTCCTTCTCTCCCATGTCACACATGGAAAGGATATTCCTGAGGATGACTGAGTTTATGCTTTGGAGATTTTGGTTTATTCATTGGTTTATTTTGCATCACATTGGGGTTAAGTTTTCCTGAGTGTCTTTCCAAATACTTTTAAGTATTTTGTTCTTGCTGAGTGTTTTGAAGCCTCTGAATGCCTTTTGGTGTGACTCCTGGTCACAACTTCACCATTATGCACAGAATAGGTAGAGGTGGGAATTTTCTTATCTGTACCGGCATCCTGCTTTAAGGACGCAAGTGGCTGTACTGGGTCTCAACCAATATGGCCAATGTTTAACATTGCGCTAAATTTTTTCTGTAGAGATGAATTGTTCCAGAAAACTTGGAGGCAGCCCCTAGAGAGTTTGGACTTTTTTCAAGCATTGTGCTCAAGTTGATCAGTTTATAGGCATGCTACAGACATCTACTTGGGTGCTTTCACCATGGCC
This sequence comes from Haliaeetus leucocephalus, assembly GCF_000737465.1. Taxonomy (NCBI): domain Eukaryota; kingdom Metazoa; phylum Chordata; class Aves; order Accipitriformes; family Accipitridae; genus Haliaeetus; species Haliaeetus leucocephalus. The sequence continues at coordinate 4,090,739 of NW_010973316.1, read as the reverse complement.
TGATGAGGCCTTTAATTTCAATTATCTTTGTCTTGCTGATGGCTAGATCACCTGACTAAAGCCCCAAGGGGAAGCGAGAGGAGGGGAAGGAGGGCTAGTTTCTGTATGTGGGTAGGAATGTACAAGTCTCTGGCTCACTCTCCATCTTCTTGCAGGGTGCCGGTTGCTTGCTGAGCTGCCCCTCCTTGTGGCTAGGTCCTGTCCCCTGCTCAGCATGACGGCTGCTGCAAGACAGCTCTGATGACTTTGTTGTTGGCAACTTTTGGCTAAGCAGTGGTGGCCCCGGAGGTAGAAATTAGTCTGCGGTCTCCTAGCTAGCGATGTGTGGGGGGTGACGAAAGTGACAGTCTCTGAATGCCAAGAACATGACCTTTGTGGGAACAAACAGGGAGAAATGTTAAATGCTAGCTATGGTTTACACCCATTTATATGCTCTTCTCCATCTCCACAAAGCAAAAAGTCCAAGGAAATTCTTAAAGTAGAGTGGAGAAGGATACTCTTTTTAGGAGAAGGAGAAAGAAGCCTAGCCCTAGGCTGTGCGAGGCTCAAAGGCCAGCTCCACATAAAACACACAATGGCCTTGTGTCCTTCCCTCTTACATAGTTGCTTAAAACATTGTTAAAATGCTGGTTCCACAGGATACTTCCCACCAGGGTCCATGGGAATATTTCCTGTCACTTCTCTGCACACACACACTTTTTTAAAATAGCAATATTGTGAGCTTAGGAAAGGAAATTGAGGTTGATGGAGTAACACTAATTTATACCAGCTGAGACTTAGCCCAGTGTCTGTTGTCTGCACACAAAAGTATTTATCAGCAAAAAGCGCATTGGGTAATTTTTTTACTTCTTTTTTCCCCTATTCTTTCCTTGCTAAGGAACAGCATAAACTTTTTTAATAGTGTATGTGGCTTCTTACAAATTCAGAAGGAAAAACTAAGAGATAGCCACTTTGAACACTATGATTGAAAGACCAATGTCTTCAGGAAAATAAAGTCCTTGTTCTGAAGAGCATCCATGTTTATGTATTCAGAGTATGGGCTTAGAAACAACATTTGGCGTTAACTGCAATTGAGAACATTAACAGTGTCAGAGGTGGTGAACGTTTGCATGGGCAATCTAGGAACGCACCCTGCTAGCTGATTAAGAACACCCCTGAACAGAAGCATACTAAAACGTGAGCTTTTAGAATTAAAAAGCATTCCTGAGCTGAGACCATAGCTTTCACAGCCTAAAATGAGTTGCTGTATCAAAGCTAGTTATAACGTCAGCTGTTCTTCAGTAGCTCAAACTACCAAGGGAATGAAGTACAATGAAGTACAACAAAAAAGGAATTGCATTTACTGCAGAGTAAATGTGTACATATGAACTTCTACCACAGAGGATCTGATTTGTAACTGTTGGTTGTGTGTGGTCGATTTGCTTTCCCCCTTTTTTATTTTGTTTTTCCTCAAAAAAAAAAAAAAGCAGCCTGGGCTTATTTGTCCTTTATTTGTATATTTTTAAATTGAAATGAAAATTAATGTATCTAGAATTGACAAGGTGATCTTTAGCTTAACTCTTTGGGTTTCTAAAATGTGATATCTCACCTGTTTGGTCCGGTTTTGCATGCAATTTAAATGGTTTCCAAAACTAGACTATTTCCATCTCTCCCTCCTCCCAGAAAATCTACATAACAAAACACATTCCAGTAACTTACTCCCATCGTAACACAAATATTGGCATGATTCAGTGATTCTATTGCAAAAGAGCTGTGCTCTGGATTGTAGAATTGAGTTCTAAGGTGGGAAAAAGAGCTTGCAGCACAAAAGATAGAAAGAAAATGCTTTTATTGGTGGTGATTTTACTTCTAAAGGAGTCCAAGCAGAATTTTTGCCTGACTTAGAGAAGAGCAGATGTCTTTTTTAGCACTATTCATTTTTCATGGAAGAAAGGTTTCAGATTCCATCTAGGAAATTTTACACACATATGCCCAATGATAGAATTATTTAAGTATTACTTAATTGTAGTAAGACATAAAAATGTCACTACATTTGGGGCTTAATCAGATGGCTATGACAGTAATCAAGAAGTTTTCAACTGATTTTGTGGGCAAGTACAGTCCTACAAAGCCAGCATGCTTTTAGCAGGTCTTCCTAGGAGGGATTTAGAGCCTTCTGCACCTCCCTAGGTCCCCACCACCAGCCTCATGTGTCCTGTACAGCAACAGCTGGAAATTCTTGAAGTAGCACTTACGTGCAAACCTGCCCTATCGCAGTGAGGATGGGTATTGTCCCTGAGCAGGGATCCAGGGTTTCATTCAGAGTGTGTGTGCCTGTGCATGCATACGCTAATTTTTGGTAAGCCAAAAGGAGAGTCAGACACCAGTTTCCAGTGAAAATCAACAGACATAATCTTTCCTTTCTTCCAAAATGTCCTCGGTAAATAGTTGAGTAGAAATAGTGCAGATAACTCCTGACCAAGCATAGTATTTAAATAGCTAAGGCTAAATTTTTAAGGTTATTAAAGTATTCCAGACCTCCCAGTCTGCACTGGGCATTAATTAGGTCACTTGAACACTGCATCCCATTTTGTTGCAACATTAGATTCATTTCATATTTATGCTTTTTCTTCTTCTCTTTCACTGATGCCAGCAGGACTGCCTTGTAAATGAGAAACCATTGTGTTTCTCAGGGGGAGCATCCTGTACAAATACAAAAGCAGCAGAGTAAATCATTTTATAGCATATGGTAGATTCTAAGCCTCAAAGTACTCAGCTTTCCATAGCAGCAGAGGCACAAATGGAATCAAATTAATAAATTGCCATGTTTTCTTATTACAAATGTCTGAATTGAGAAGTTCACCTAAGCAGATACTCTGTTTTGTAATTGCCAGGTATTTGCTCTTCCTTACTAGAAAGAGGGCAAAGACGAGGCTTTTATCACCCTATTTTTCATATATTATGTGCTAGCAAACAGCTGCATGTTTAAGAACAGGGGAGTGATTATTCCATATTAGGATCCTGAAGCTAGTAAAGTTACATGGGAGGAAAGTGGGCTGGTGGTGTTCATTTATGGCACAGTCTCAGTGAGAAGGTGTCTGTGACACAAAAGGCTGTTACTGTGAGAGACCAGAGGAGGACTAGCAGAAGATACAGGTTTCAGTTTTTCTCTGCTACCTCTGCAATACAACCTGTGACTTCACTGAAAGATTTATCTAATACAGAGAAAGCAATGGGTTGCTCACAGATTGCAAATTGTAGGAACTCTGTGCAAGATTATCCCAGTTTCTATTTCTCTGCCATCCATTCTTCTCAAGTAATTTTTTTACATCTCAACCATTCCATTAGCACATGGACCAATGGCTGATCCTTCTCACATTTCTCTTGCTACCTTCTGAAGTTGAATGTGGGACAATTAGGCCATGTACTAAATTCATGGCAGCAGACCTACACATGGAATCACACTTGACATGTACTGCAAATGACTCAGGCTCTCTGGGCCTGATCCACAGCATGGTACTGCTGACCCTTCGTGGTGTTTATAAGAGGATGCTCAACAAAAACAGAATACTTTGTAGGTATTTAGTGAATAGCTATGTCAGCAAGTAACATAAAACCCTGTGCGAGTTGGTCACTACCCTGGTCAGAAGCAATGCCTATACTTCTTTTGCTCTAGCACCTTATTCCCTAACTGAACAAGCGACAATGAGTGAAATGAGTAAAGACAGAAAGGGTCATTGATTTCTTGTTATTGTCTCAAAGACAATGTATGAGCATTCTCCTAACATAGTTAGCACAGGAGTGCTCCCTGCTGATCCCAAAAACTGGAAGGACAGACACAGAAGACTTGCATTCACAGGTTGTTAGGTCTGTGTTTGAAGGGATAAAATATTAATTAAAAAATTGGTAGTTTCTGTGACTGATTCTGAAGGGAATTTCCATACAATGTTAATCCTTTCACTCCAGTACAGTGTTTGTTGATTTTACAATCTCACGTATAGAGAGAGAAAACACGCTTTAACAGGTCTTCCATTTGGGAAGCCTTTGTCTTGGGAAACACACAGCCAGGCCCAGGAAACACAAGTCATCAGTGCTTTGTATGTTTTTTAGTCATTGAATTTAGTGCAAAAAGAGAATAAGAACGGTAAGCATGCCATATGATAAGCATGAAGTTAAGGAAATGCACAAAGAATTATAACTAAAAAGTTGCATTGGCAACAGGTGACCATATTGAAGGGAGAATAACAGAAAATGTCATCTACAGAGGGAGTTTTCAAAAGTGTCCCCTCTTCACTGGGGATCTTGAATATTCAGAACAAAACAAGTCCTTCAATAAATGCTTAAAGTTGGGCTTCTGCTAAATGAGATGGTCCCAAAGAGAGGTGTTTTGTAAATGTGGCTCTGCTTAAAGGTGATTGCTATCTTGATGCCCAGTGTGTTCTTGCACCTTGCTTTATTTTGTGTGTTGCGCTTGTTGCGCAATCAGCAGGGCTCAAATGATTTGCGTTGTCTGTAAAGTGTAGACCAGACTTGTCTGATACAATTTTTTGGTTTTATGTAGTACCTCCTATGGAAGATTGTAAGGAACAAGAGCCTGTGATGGACAACAATATTTCTCTGGTGCCTTTTGAGAGACCTGCTGTTATAGAGAAGCTGACAAGCAACATGGGAAAGCGTAAAAGCTCCACCCCACAGAAGTTTGTGGGTAAGCTTGAAATACGCCTTTTATTATTTTTAGTGTGTAGGTATAGGCTACTTGTAATTTGTAATAGCCAAAAGAACAAAGGAAAAAGTAGCGCGCTCAGAACTTGTTTGTGATGGGGAGGGACAACAACAGAGATGGTTAAATCACAGCAAGAAATCCTGAAAATTATTTAATTACCTTTACCAAGCCAGAGAGTTCAAAAGTGAGGTCCCCAGAATCATGAAAATGGCTTAGAAAATCTTGAGCTTTTTACTGTGCCTTAAGGCTGTTTTGGTTTTTTTAACTTTTCTCTGGCCCTTTTGAGATTTAGACTTGTCATCCTTCCTTCTCCTTGTCCCAGCAAATACAAACTAAGACTCTCATATAATTATCTGTCTCCATATGTGTATGTGTTTAAAAAAAAAAAAACCAACAAAAAAAAAAAAAAAAACCAACAAAACAACCACAAGTATCTCAGTACTTGTAACTTGTATTAAATTCTTGAGAGTTGGCAACAACTGGTCTGATAATACTGGCATGAGGAAGTTTAGGCCCAGAATTCATATTTTGCTTTGTACCTTGACATCTTAAAATTGTTCAGCTTGTAACAGGAGACAGTATGGGGAATTTTACTGTAGCTTAAAGCTTTTTACTGCAACTGAGGCAGTGCTAAACTTAGGAAGGGAGCTGGGACAGAGAATTATTTGGGCAAGTGTATGCTGCTAGACTCCAAAGTCATGTAATAATGCGTTTTCCATGCTCACTCCCTGGAAGGACAGTTGTACATATTTTAAGGGTGTCAAATACTCATTCTGCCTACACTGAGGACACTTACGGAGAGAGGATCAGAGGACTGTAAGCAATTACCACAGCCATTTAGAACAGTCATTGCCCCTCAGCTAAATGCAGATTCAGATGGATTTGTTAAATCACCACTAAAGGTGGTTTTAAGCTAACTCACATGGTTTTGAATAGTAGGGAGCTAGCAGCATGCAGCAGCTTGCCTGGGGGGCACTGACACACTGACCTGGCTGCTCTCAGTCATCTGACCATTCCTAAATATTGGTGCTAAGCCAAGGTTAGGTCAGGAACAATCCAACCTACAGGAGGAACGCTGGGAGGCATCAGTATTTCCTATACTGTTATTAGTCCTTCTGAGATAAAAGCTTAAGTCTTAGACTGTTGTCTTTAAGAGTGGTCTGAAATGAATTACTGTATAGCTGATAAGAACGGGAGGATTTATACTCTGATTTAATTTACTGCTGTGAAAACTGTTGGGGTTGAAGAGGGTGGAAATGGGAGCAGGACTCTACTGACAAGACAAATACAGCTTTATGAGATTGTAAACATGGCCCCATCATAGCAGGTTTCCCTAGTATTGTCTCAGCAAGTGCTGTACGTTCTTGCAGGTTGCGATCAACGGTGAAATAGCCATGCTGACACTTAAACTGGTGTGTCTAGACCTCAGAAACATTACAGCCTCAAAAGGAAGAAGGGCAGTTCACACCTCTTGCTCTTTCCCCCGCCCCCAGGTTGTCCAAAGACTTGAACAGAATTGTGTTTGCAATACCTCTCAGAGGTTATCTTTGCAGGGGCTAGAGATTTTATCTGAGAGTGCTGGAGACCTTGCTCCCTTCCCTTAAATTCTGGTGTACCCATGCCTGCTCTCAAAGCAGTATAGTTTACTGATTGTAAGTATACCTTGCAACTGAGGCAACTCACTTTTTGGGTGGTATAAGTTGAATCCATTTTTGGAAGCTGTAGATTATGGTCTCTTTTTTAGACCAGAAAGGTTATTTTACTTGTCCAGTCACGTGCAATTGACCATATGTTGTTATTTTCTTCAAAGGGAAATGTACCCATTGGAAATCCTTGCCTGAGATACGCTGTAGCAGATTATTATTCTCTTCTGTAGGCTATACTACTTTGTTGTTAGATAAACCTGTTTCTTCTAAAGGTGTAACAGATCATTTCAGTATTCCATTTTTCTGGGGCTAGGAATTCAGGGTTTCATGTGACATGCAGGTTTTTTTCCAGATCTAGCTGTAGGGGAAAAGCGTCCTCTTTCATATTTACCGTATCTTATTTTTCTGCCTTTTCTGATCTTTCATGGCATCACAGCGTTTGAATTGAAAAACAGCAGTCTTTGCTTTGCTACTTTTCTTTTTTTCACCATGACCTTAATTTTCTTCCCATTTTCTCCCCAATGAAATATTGTTCAACTCTATCAGGAAGAACTTGTAATGGTTCTCTTGCTTGCAGGAAATTTTCTTGTGCATACTGCAAGTGTGGCACCTGTCCAAAACAACTTAATGGTGTTTATGAGAAGGTCATGTAATCATAAGCTAAAATCTTTGCATGCTACATCTATCAATGCTTTACTGCTCTTTCTGATCAGCAATCTCCAAGGGACCTTGGTTATGGACCACAGTCTCTACTCTGGCTGAAATTTCGGGAGGAAAGGAAGCAGCATACAGCAAATAGAGTTAATTTCTGAGTGAGAGACTTGGTTATATATCTGCTATTGAGGTACTAGTCTTACCAAACCTGTTGAAATAGTGGAGGCAGCAAGTATAACTTCTGATGCGCAGGAGTCTGAGTACTTCTTTTTGCTTCCCCTTCAGTGAAGCAGACACTAGTGAAATTGAAAGTAACCATCTTCAAGCTGATCATGAAGCAGATTCACGTAATTTCAGTTTGAATGTGGTGCTTAGTCTCACAGAGTGTCACTGAGGTTAAGAACTAGCAGGATACAGAAGGAGACATTTATGTGGCTTACGATAAGACCACGGCTGTTATAGTAAGAATTAAAAATACACAGGCATCTCAGAACAGATGAAGATCAACCAGCTTCAAAATTAGAGTCAACTTCTAGTTAATGGGGGTCCAGAAGAAATTTACCCAGTGGTAAATTCTGTAACTGCTTTCACCAAGATTTCTTGCAGCTTTCTCCCAAGTGTCCAGCATTGCAGTTGCTTTAGATACTTGATGAGATGGACTACAGGTATCACAGGACAGCTGTGTGTGTGTGTGCTTTGATCTAGTTTCAAATACCTGTTTTGAGGTTTTTTTGAATGTCATATGATAAAATGACCACAGTGGAGAATGTTTCTTCCTCTACTTCACTAATGTAGGGCAAGAATAAATAGAATTTGAGCATAATTTTGCATGCAAATTCAAAATGATGAATCTGATTAGTTAGTTTTAAGTACAGATTTGGCTAAAGAGGATTTAGAATTGAAAACCATGTTGGACTGGTTTGTTAGTGTTGCTTCCGAGCTCTTTGTTTTATGCCCTCTCCTCCCCATGTTATCATTTATTTTACTTTTTTATGTCACGTTCCATTTCTAAGGCTCTGACATCTTTGGAACCAGTTCATAATTAAAGGAATGAATAATTCAGGTCACTGGCAATTTACAATTTTCTCTACTCTGCTGTCTGTGGTGGAATAACTAAATGTGGAAGATAAAAGGAATCAAAATAAGGTTTGCCTCATTCATCCAAGTAGTCCATAAAGGATAGGTATTATTTCTTGATCTATATAGCCTGCAAAGGACTGACCGTGTGTTTGGAGACTGAATCAGACTCTCACCAGACCCAGTTCTTTATTCAAACACAGGAACGATACAGGTGGCCAGAGCAGGTGATAGGGACCAATGGACTTCTCCAGTTTCATTTCTTTCTTCCCACCGTGCCAAAGACACCACATGCCTCCTGGAGCTGTCCTCCAGTTCCACTTTGGCCCCACCTGGGAAGGAGCTGCTCAATTTCAAGTGAAGCTGGAGCCACCTTCCGTGACAGAGTTGTCCATCCGATCAGCGGCAGAACAGCCATCACAGACAGCAAGACTGCCAGCCCATGGCAGAAACACTGAAAAGAGGATGTTTGACGGCAAGAATCACCATTAGGTCACGTTAGATTACAAAGGCCGTCATTGTAGCACTGTTTGCTTCTTCCTTCCTTCCCTGTTTTTCTCCAAATGTCTGATGTGTATCAAAGGAACAGTTTTCTACACTATGCTTTCTTTTGGTAAGCTATAAGGGTAACACAGCCATCCGTAGGGAAACGTAGTGAGGTACATGAACATCAGAAGCATGTGAACAGTACTGCTGAAGAGAGTAGGAATATTCACGTGCTTCACTTTAGACTTGCATTTAATTATCTTGCTAATCAGGGCTAAGTTCCCAAGCAAAAGTGATGCATCATCTCTAAGGATAACATGATTGTACCATGGGTAATGTAAAATTATTTCTCTCTTTATGCATCACTTTAAGATAAGCCACGCTAAGTGGAATGAATTATTATAGTCAAAAATAAAATGCTGAGTGATAGCTATGTTGAAATGTACTAATGCTATTTGGAAGAGATTTGGGCTTACAGTTATCTTCCTTTCTTATGGTGGTTTACACACGTTTTGTTCCAAGCAATTTTGGCAAAAGGTGATAGAAGATTCTTGAGTTCTTTAATTCTTGGTTAGCCAAACCAGTTGTATGTAGCGACTCCTTGAATTTATTAGGTTACATTATTGAACAAATGTCTGGGTTTATGTACTGAGGCAGTGAAAAGTAACCAAGACAATGAAAACCAACCAAAATTATTTATCAGACTTTGCAGCTTAAAAAGTTAACTGTCTACAACTAGCTAATACTTGTGTGTGTGTGAACACGTATGAGCACCTATATCTTGTATCTTACACGTGTAGTTATACATATAACCTTTTCTATTTAAAAAGAAGAGATTATATGAACTTTCCTTGTACTGATACTCTAAAGCCATCACTGGAAAAGCAGTGCTGCTGAGCTGAGCCCTGATGTAAGTAGTGGTAAATTTGTTACTCTCAAAGGAGAGCTGTGATATGTAACATGCCTTGTGACTAGCATAATTTACCAGCATGTGGTTCTGGTTTCACATATCTGTAATGCCATTGGTTTAAAAAGGTTATAAGGATGTGAATTTGGATTCACATAGTGATGAATCAGCCAGCTTCATCATCATTATGTATTTATTTATCCTGTGTCAATGAAGTTGCTTTTGCCTTTTACCAAATGAAGTTTCTCTATTTTGTTTTCTTGCCTAAATAGACACTGGGTGGGTGTGTGTATTTCTTTTCTCAGCCCAGAACATTGAGATAGGATTTTTTTTTTGAGGGGAGAACTACAAAGATACTATAGCCTGAACGTGAGATGGCAGGTCAGCACCCAGTGCACCTCTTACTTGCTCTGTTCTGTGGCCACATGCGGTCATTTTATAGTTTTCTGCTGGTTGAAGGATTTACATACTGTGGCTCTAAAGAAGCCACCATACCAGCCCCCTGTACCTGTTGCTTAGGTTTCTCACTATGCAGTCCTGTTGTAAGGTATGTATGAGGCACCTCGGTGCAGGGGACATATCTCCTTTAATTTTGGGAGAGTATGTCTAATGGTATAAACCAGTGGAGCTTCGTTGACCTCGGTGGTTCAATCCCATTTTCTACCAGTTAACATGTATTTCCCTAACTTGAAGTGCGGGCACAGTCAGGCCCATTGGAAAGTTTGGAATCTATCTGGAGGTTGCTGCAGCCACATGCTTCACCTGGACTAAAAAAAAAAAGCGGTTGGTGAGGTTGCTGTTTTACCCATCTCAGGACAGAAACTTTGTAGGAGGTCAGTAAACAAGTAGAAGGAGGCTGACTTTGGACTCGAATGAATTTCACCCCAAGTCAGGGGTTTTCTGTCCCTCCCTACCCCTTTTACAGTGAAACCTTGGAGTGATTATGTTGATTTTTCTCATTCTGATTTGCTCTTGTCCCTTAGGTGAAAAGCTTATGAGATTTGGCTATCCAGATATTCCCTTTGATATGAACCTAACCTATGAGAAGGAGGCTGAGCTGATGCAGTCTCACATGATGGACCAAGCCATCAACAATGCAATCACCTACCTTGGAGCTGAGGCACTTCACCCCCTGATGCAGCACACACCAAGCACAATTGCAGAGGTGGCCCCAGTCATCAGCTCAGCTTACGCTCAGGTCTATCATCCTAACAGGATAGAAAGGCCTATTAGCAGGGAAACAGCTGACAGTCACGAGAACAACATGGATGGCCCGATCTCCCTCATCAGACCAAAGAGTCGAACCCAGGATAGAGAGGGCTCCCCCAGCAATAGCTGCCTGGATTCTACTGACTCAGAGAGCAGCCATGAAGACCGCCAGTCCTACCAAGGAAACTCTGCCTTAAATCCCAAGAGAAAGCCAAGCCCGGCTTATATGAAGGAGGACGCCAAGGCTTTGGATGTCACAAAAGCTTCTAAGGGCTCTTTAAAGGATATCTACAAGGTCATCAACGGAGAAGGGGAGCAGATTAGGGCTTTCAAGTGCGAGCACTGTCGTGTCCTTTTCCTGGACCATGTCATGTACACCATCCACATGGGCTGCCATGGCTACCGGGACCCGCTAGAGTGCAACATCTGTGGCTACCGAAGCCAGGACCGCTATGAGTTCTCATCACACATAGTCCGAGGGGAGCACACATTCCACTAGGCCTTCTCATCCAAAGGGGACTTGTATGAAGTAGAAGAACTGCACATGAAGAAATACTGCACTTACAATCCCACTTTTCCTCAGACATTGAGACGCCTATTTTGTTGTTGTTGCTGTTGTTGTTGTTGCTGTTGTTTAATTATTATTATTAACCTTATTTTTTGTGAACCCAACCTCATTTGCTCTGTCCAGCTTAAGAATGGAAAGAAGGAAGGGAAGGGATAAAAGAGGGGTTTGTTGTTGCCGTCACTTTTTGGTGAGTGACCCACCTCACTTTCTGTGGGAATTGAAAGGCAGTCCGTTTCTGTCTCAATCAGCTGTACATCATATCCTGTTTTGGGATATCGCTCGACCTTGCTAGGTTCTTTAAAGTCCCAATGAGATGCCACTCATTTACAATTTCAGATGAATAGGTAGAAACATTTCAGAGGAGAGCCTTTTTCAAACATGTAGATACGGTGCGGGGTTTTGGTGACTGGAGGAGAGGGTGGGGGAACTTAATTCTGCAGAATGAACAATTATTTTTAAAGCAAAACTGTTAGGGATTTAGGAGCACGAGTCAAAGTTGATATTCCTTTCAAAATTACTTTCTAGGGTGAGCTGTTTTTCTGGGTTCAGTGTGTATTGCTCCTCTAGAATGTAAAAAAAAAAAAAAAAGTATGTCTTAACACTGTACCACATTACAGCAGTTTAGTTTCATAAGTCTGAGGGCCTTCTGTGGTAAGTCTGAGGCTTTGTATTTTTATTTTCCTTAACTTATGAAGCACCTTTTTTAGAATTGTTGATTTGCTGTTACTCCATGCCTATGTGTTGATTCACTGGCTTCTTAGAGACCCTTGGGAGCCTTACTTATTTAGTTGCACCCTATGTTTTAAGAAATAGCATTTAGAAATAACATTTAAACTTGCTTCTAGGACAGTAAGTGGCCTAGGAGTGGGTGAAAGAGTCTGCAGTTTATTCAAGAGGTTCTGCCGCTCTTCTGAAATAATTTTCTTTTTAAATTACGAAAGTACTAGTAGCAAAGTGTTCTTTAAATATAATTATATATCTATATATACCTATATAAATACTTTCTTATCACAGTGTTAACCTCTTGGCAACAGCCTAAACTAAGACTTGCAGCTGGGAAAACGCTAGCAGCCAGATCCTTGGCCAGCATTAATCCTCTTGGCTCCATTGAATTTAATGGAACTACCCCAACTACTTCAGCTACATCAGGATCTGAGCCCTGAGCATTTTTTCTCTTGTTGACATCTTATTTGCTAATTTGCTGAACCAGTGACTTCCTTTTGTTTTTAAGTTATCAATTCTGCTTTAATTTAGGGGTGGAAGTGCTTGCAGATTTTGGTGGATAGCCTTTGCTCTTGGAGAGCACAGAAGCCCTGCAAACGAACAGATCGCATATGACCTTCCCTTACTTCTTCAGAAAGCGATACATGGAGATGCAGGTGCTGTGCTTTGATTTGGATTTGCAGATTTCATTTTTATTCCTAATTCATTAATTTCACTGTAGGGAAAACAAATGGAGAAGCCAACTCCAGAGCAAGTCCTTGAGCTACAGCCTGGACAAGACAAAAAAACCACCAATCTCTTTTGTTTCCTTTCTTTCTCTCCCAATAAATAACAAAGCCAGCAACCACCCAGCAAGTTGCAGGTTGCATCAGTAAAAATTGGGCTTAAACCTATGTGACAGATTGCCATTGAAACCCAACTGTTTGTACCAATCATAGTTGAAATGTTGTTGTTTGGCAACAAGAGCACAGCTTGAGAATGGAAAGATCTGCATGGGTTTAACCCTTTCTGTGCACATGGTCTCCATGCGCTTGGTGAGACCTTTTCCAAAGTATAAAGTTACTAAAGTATAAAAGGGAGAGCACAATCAGGCCGTAATGAATTCCCATCTGCTCACTTCAATCTGTGTACTCGATGCATATGCCAGTTTGCTGTTCGTTTTGAGGGTACTGGTTTTTTTCTTCTTCTCTTCCTAGACCTGGAGCATTTGAAAGTAGGAGCTGAGTGGTATTGATTGAAATCTTTTTATGGTGACATTCTTGGCAGCTAGAACCTGTGTTTAGAAAGGATACAGTAGATCATGGCCAGATTACCTGACGACTGCTTCCCAGCACTGAAATGCTATTAAGTAGGAGCTGGTAAAGTCTGGCAGTAGCCTATTAATTATAATACAATATGGAGAGAAATGTCATCTTGTGTAATGTGAGAGCTATCAAGGCTGGGAATATACAGGCTTTGGAGAGACAGATTTAAAGACCTATTCCCAACATTGTTCTTAATGTTGTTGGGTTCCTCCCCCTCCTTCTTTCTTCATCCTAATGCAGAGAAAACTCAGGCAAATGAACCGCTGCCGTCCTCCAGACCGTTCTCATTTTCTTGTGCTTGGTGCAATCAAAGGAGTGCTGAGGTGGGAAAGGTCTTTTAAGAACAATGTGCAAAGGGAATGGTGCTGGGCCTGAAGGTCACTAGGCTTGCATTGGCCTCCAGAAAGACACATGCCTGAGCCAGAGAAAAGGGTTTCCAACAATCCCTTTCAGTCTCTGGGGGACAACACTCCGTTCTCCCCTCTGTGGTCAGTGGAAAGAACGTGGGCTATGGTTTCTTCGAATAGTTAGCACTAGGGAAAAAGTGTTAAGAAATTCTGCCTGTGTTTGGAAAAGCACCAGAATACAGGAAAGGGAGAGAATCTCTTGTGGAATCTCTGTCTGCAAATAAGTTGGCTGCAATTATATCTGCAGTTCGTTAGTGTGCACTTTCATTCATTGATGATTCCTTGGTACCTCCTGTAGTCTATATTCTGTAGATGTTGAAAAGATCGGACGGGGAAGTTCAGTGGTTTTGTAGCTGGCTTCAGTTAAGCCCAACTTCTTGTTCCAATGGTAGCGTGAGAGATCTGTATGTGAGCACTGCCATGTCCTGGTGTCACAGGCACAGAGAACTGGGGAGCCGGTAGGGAGACACGCTGGTTCAGTTATCTTCCAACAACTGCATTTTTTGAAGAGCAAGAAGCTGAGGGGTTGCATTAATTTTTATTTTCAATGTCCTTTTCTGAACACTCACTGAAGTTTTTCATCCTAGAGCTAGGGAAAGGAGAAAGATTAAATTCTAGTTCAAATTTAGAACAAAGTTTTGGACTAGCATTTATTTTAGCATTCACTTCCTACTGAAAATTATTGGAGGGTTTTATATAAAGCAGTTTGCCCCTACGCGGAAGTGTGCAAAATGGGGCCTCAGAGATTTTTTTTTTTCCGTACTTGCTCTCTGCAGATTTCTAAGAAAAGCTCTTGAGTTTTGTCGAGTTCATTAGTCATTCGCAATGTACTAGGAATTTCAGTAGATAATCCTTGGCCTGCGGATCCATTTGTTCTAAGTATTTGGAAATCGAACGTGGCTGATTTTTATTGGACTCTCTTGAAATTCTTGGAATCAGGTTTCCAGTTAAAAACATGCATTTACAAATTTGGAATTGGCTTCCTGTGAGCATTCCCCATTTTCATTTAAAAAAAAAAAAACCAAAACACGCCATTTCTGCACACATCCCTGCCAGTAAAACCTTTTGCATCTTTTTACATCAAAAATGGCAAGATTCTGACTCAATTTAGAGTATTACAAGCCTATTAATTGAAAGAGAATTGTGACTCCTTATTCTGCTCTTGGTATGATCCATATTCTTGGAGCAAAGGGCATTATCTATATATCTGCTGTTATGGCCAATGAATTTTACAGCCACTTCTCTTTGCAATCAGTTAGGAGTGCACATCAAAATATATAGCATTTTTCAGTAAAGCCAGCTCTTTACTCAATAACTTATGGGATTAAAACAATTTTATTCTCCTTAAAAAGTGCTTCCATCTATGATGTGATGTGAAAGGTGTCTAGGCATTAACCTCTATGGGTCTATATCGGAGAGAAAGAATCTAACTTTGTTAATTGGCCTGATTTTTTAATGGTAGTAGTTTCTACAGTGTGAGGACAGAGCTCACAAAATAGCCATGTGGAACTAAAGTATATTTACTACAAGGTGAAGAAATTCTTAATCTTAAGAGTTTCCATATTTCTTTCTGTTTACAAGGGCATTCCTAAATTGGGGCTGTCAGGCAAAAGAGGAGGCCAGGAATTAAACCAAACCCTTCAAAACTGGCCTTTAATAGGACATTATGACTGTTGTCTAGGTCCAGAGCTAGCTTGTTCATATTTGAAAGAAGCCAGACAACTGACACTCCTTCCTCCAGAAAGAAACTTTGGAAATAATTTAGGGAAAGCTGCTTATTTCAGCCAAGGACAAGAGCCACAGTAATACAGTTCCTTTACTAGATAGTATTACTTTCTTTAACTCTTTGTTGTGTGTTATAACATAATGAGGACGGAGAAGGGAGGCTGCACTGATACCGGGGTCGCCTAAACTCAGTGTGGGATTTTAGGAAAAGTGTGATGAAATTGGCTTTGACGCTATAAATTTGCATCTTAGCTTGGCTTAGTATCATTTAAAAACAAAAATGGATGGTAGTAATGGCCTGCGGTCTAGGGCAGCTGGAGATTTTGAGAAAGTATATTTATATATACAGTATCATATAATTAGATATATGCTTTATTGTATATGTGCCTTTTTCAAATGCATTTTGGAAGTTTGTGATGTCTTTCATGATATCCTACCATACCCTTTCAGAATGCATGACGAAAACCAACCCAAAGTAAACATCCCTTCTCCTACAGAGTAGCGAGGCAGATCCCTCTCCCCTTCTGCACCTTCCTCGGCAGCTTGACTGAGAGAGAAGACCATCTTAGTACTTTGCCATGAGATTTGCCGGACTCAGCTGGCTTTTGGGAGTGGGAAGGGCTGAAAATTACCCTAGCAAAGTGCATTCCAGCTATCCAGCCAGAGCTGGTCTTGGAGCTGGTCCCAGCCAACATGGCATCCCCAGAGCGGCACCAAGACTTGCTGCAAAAGCCCCAGCTGCACACAGTCCTGTAGAATGCCAGGGCAGACATCTCCTGTTTTCTTCCCCTCCACAGCTTTAAGTAAAGCACGCTTGAAAATGGACTTTGCTGTGCTTTTAAGTTCCCACTTAGGAACGGGAGCAGACTTTAAAGCACCTGCCACTTGCTTCAACCTGGAAAAAGAAATCCAGCAGGAACAAAAGTCCTTTGGAAATGGTTTGCAAGTTTGACTGTCATGCTGCTGCTGTCCTAATAATTGATGTAGAGATGAGAGAAGCCCATCTGTAGAAGACGTTATGGGGGTTTATTAGCTAGAACACTTTGGTGAAAAGCGCAGTGTTTGTTTTGGTACTTTCCTGGCAGGTTGGTGACCTAGTTTCAGATCTAGTTATTTACCCTGCATGGGTGCAACATCTAAGTGTGCCGTCAGGGGAGGTGACTAGATCAGACCCTGAGCCCAGCGGCAGCCTGGTGCCAGCTCCTCGGCACCTCTCTGCTGGGGCCTGGGCCCATGGCGATCACAGAGAGTATGTGGGAGGAGGAATTAGGTAGAAAAGAGGCAGAATTTGCTTTGTAGTAAATATATTCCCTTTTATCTCATTAAGAGTTCTTGTGAAGTATAGGCTAAGGAGAACATCACCGGTTTCTAATTTAGCCTCCTACAGCCATGCCTGGAAGTGTGTGATTTCTGTCCTTCTCCACTGAGGCTCTGAAGTGAATAGAGGACAGTCAGGAGGAGGTGGTGTGCTGATGTTTTGCCATGCTGCACACTTAACAGGCCAAGATAACAATAAAACTGGTATCTATTTAAATCACCTAGCTTTCCAGTTGATCATGCAGACAAGCATTCCCGGTTCTTGTTCGCTTCCAGCCTTCAGAAAGGTGGTTATTGGTATGCTCATGTGGATCCTCATCTGAGAGGATAACTGCCCATGCTCTCTCCTTCTGTAAAAACTTTTCCTTTACATACAAATCATGGGACCTAATTAATCAGTGCACCGAAATGACCATTTCAACAGACTTACATTGCTGTAGTGAAACCTAATACTATTAACAGTTACAAAAAAATACTGTGATGTATTTACTAGCAGTATGTGAACTATTTTAACTGAATGAATGAAAACAAAGTTAATCAGATCATGTGTCAAGAGGGGCTCATATGGTGTGTATTCTGTTGGGAGAAAGGGAGCAGCTTGACCCAAAGCTTGGGCTGATGCTTCCTTCCTGCAGCAGGAGTTGTTTTAGGTGACTGCACTGCAGCCCAAGAAAACATTTGGGCACATGATTAGCCTCCTGCCATCCCTTCGATTAGATCTGGAAGTGCACAGGAGCTTTGCAGTTAACGATGTGCTTAATAATTACCATTATTTGTGAGATCGGGGACTTATTTGCTAATTGGTGCAGCACAGCACCTCTGATTAGGTCTCGGTCATCAGCACTAGGTGGTGGGCCTCTGTGGTGAAGACGCGTTCACCTACATTTGTGTAGTAGCCTTAATCCCTCACACTCGGCGATACGTGAATACCTGTAGCCTCTTGTCCGTGTTACCAATCACGGATAAAATATGGACTTCTCCCACAAGGCGTGGTGGAGAGCATGACTTCGTTATTGGCACAACAAGGCCAGTTTGCAGTAAATCAGGCCATTTAGTTTTACCTCAAGTGACATCGAATAAGAAAAGCTTCTTCAAGGGGTAAAGGTCACTGAATCCCCTACTATGCACTTACTGGGATTTGACATTGCTTACTGGAAATGGATGTTCGTTCCTGAACACACTGTAACAAGGGAAGGACTTTTTGGTTATTTTTGTAGTTGTTCAGATTCTGAAACTGTGATCAATTATTTGACGAATTGTCAAGTGTCCTCAGAGCTTGAACATGTTCACTTCCTCTGCCATGTAGCAGTCTCCTCTGGTTTTCAGTGATTTTTTTCTTTCTCTCTCCCCCTTTTCCTTCTCTGAGCTTTAAGTCTGGGCCTGCTCTTATCTCCTGTAGCTTTGGGCTAGGGGTTTGTGGGTTTGTTTTTTGTTTTGGGGGTTTTTTTTGTTCATTGGCTGTACAGTCTGTTTACATATTTTTTGTACTCAAGTGTAGTTTTATATTAAAAACAGGAAAAAGAAAAAAAGATAGTTGATTTGAGAAAACAAAAAAATTAAGGTACGTACTCTTTGTAACACTTTAAAGATCTAGGGTACCTTCCGAGATAACTTCACAGTGATGTAATTATTATACTGTATATTTGCCTTCCTTTTTAGTTGGTTTTATTTTCTGGTTGTATTTTTTTTTTCTGAAATGTATATCTTTTTATGAGAAACTGGAAACTTTTAATGCAAATGTTTAGAAAGATTTAAAACTGTAAAGTAAAAAAAGTCATATAATTTTTTTTTCCTGTTGGAAGAAAATGCTTTAAAAAAGAGTTTTACTACTGTTGTATTCCAGGGTGGGGGTTACCAACCCCAGATTTGCTTCTTATGCTTCATTCTTGGATCCTGCTTTCTAAATGTACTTATTGCCGACATGGATGATTTGCTTATATTAGTTTAAAAAAAAAAATCACCAACAAAATCACCTTTTTGGGTTATTTTTCTGTTCAAGTGCAATACTTTCCCTGACGTCTTATTAATGTACAGTGGTTTCTTTTTTCTTTCCTCAGTCCACACAAATCAGTGAAACAAAATGCTCTGTCTTAAATACATTCAAAGATAAGGTTCAAGTAACTACGTAAATTAAGATTGTGACTGACAAAAGGTGAGAAACTGTAACTTAAGACTAAAGCCCATACTTTAACTCCTGCTTTTATTTGACACTGAAACACATCCAGTGTATGAATTAAGGACATAGCTGTTCTTACTTCTTCCTTTCTTTTCTTTTATAATTGCAGCTTTCTTTTTAAGAAAAGCACTTAATATTGATGTTTATTAAAAATAATTAAAAAAAAAAAAAAGATATTTTGGTCTGATCCAAAACCCACCCAGTGGAGACTCTGCTTGACTTTGATAATGGATTTTGGATTAGGCCTAATCTCTTAGCTAGGGCAAAACTGCCATTTACTCTAATGGGAGAGATTTGCCTGCGTAAGAATTACAGGACTCATGTCCTTTATCTACCTGAGAGACCAGAAAAGCTTCTTTAGAGTTGTCCTTGTCTTATATAAGTTTAAATGGGACTTGTTTTACATATCATACATATTTATATATAGTGTATTTTTAATGCCTTTTTTTCCCCCAGTAGACTGAAGCCGCTGTTCTGTAAATATGTATTTAGGTACGTAATAAAAAAAAAATCCTGTTGATATTTCTTTGAAAGGCAGTTACTGCGCATGCACAGTAGCCACTTTTGTCTTTTAAATTTGTATTTAAGATATTTCTTTTTAGTAATAACAAAGGTGAGGAGACTGTATCCTATTCTGATTGATTGCCAAAATTGTTTCCCAGACTCTTGCATTTGGGTTCAAGACGAAAAATGCATTCAGTGGGTGACTGTTGTGGTCGCCCACAGGTTCACGCTCCTTGGGCCAAATTCCAGTAACCTCACATAGGTTGTTCAAGTCCTCCCACAAATGGGGACTGCACTGAAGCAGTGGGATCATAGCAAAGCATGCACCATTTCGTGAGCGTAATTTCAGGCTATCAGGTCTGACCCATTTCTCATGGCATCTTCCCTGACTCATACAGAGTTGCACTCTGCCCACTTTAGTGCTGTTTTCCTGAAGCAAGCCGGGTGAGTAATCTGGCAAAGGATCACTTTTCTCCCAGGTTCAATTTTTTAGTTCTGTGACAGATGTTAGGAGCTCAAATTGAGGAATCTTTTAAACTAAAAAAAAAATTTAAAAAAAAAAAAAAGGAAAGAAAATCAGAGTTTATTCCAAAAGCCAGTGAAGACATTGGGAATTGTCCCATTGCCTTACATGGTCATTGGAACATGCTCTTATAAAAGGAGTTCAGAAATGATCACTATGACAGTGGTGCATGTGAGCAACCCTAATGTAAACCTGTATCCTCCTGCTAAAAAAGTTTTGCCACTATAGACTGAACTATGGACTTGTTATTATTTTTTTTTCTTCTTAGTATACATGCATACATATGGTTCCACATCTGTGTGTGTGTACTCTGTACATGTGTGAGTGTTGTACAGCCATGTGAGAGTGTGAGTCTGTATGTGTGTATAAATAAAAGAAGCTGCAGAAACTTTGTAATACTTTGTGAAAAGGATTATATTATAAAGGTTTGTACTGTCTTGAGTGCACAGCTACTGGAATAAATGTAGGGAATCTCAGGAACAAGCATATAATTTGTCCAAGAATTATTTCTTCTCAGAAGTGTAAGTGCAGTTTTTAATTCTGTATATTATTTAATATTTTACCAATAAAAATATACTTCTGACACGAAAGGGTTTTCCATTCAAGCTTTCTGGAAAGATTGGTATATGCAAACACTTTTCTTTCTTTCAGCAGGAAACATGCATGGCAATTTGGCACCTCAAAGGAATCACATTTCTACCTGATAACAAATCCTATTAATTAACTAAAGAAACTGAATGCGTTATGAGTTGGGGTTATGAGTTTGGGTTATGAGACTGGTGAATTGGGTGCAGATCCACTTTTAATATTCATTAAAGCTAATGACATTCTTTTCATCACCTTCAGCCTGTGCTAGAGAAGTATTCCCCCTAAGGTCCTACCATGTAAAATGGTGGTATCAGTCACCTGCCACTTGGTCTACCATGTTTTTGAAATGAGTTAGTGGCCCAAGGTCCAACTCTTTCTGGAAAACACTTGGACCACATAAACAACTCCTTTGAACCCTTCCCTCAGCATAGGCTTTTGGCTGAGTTCCCCTTTGTCCTATCCAGAGGTGATCTTCCCAGTAGGGATTTATTGGGTAGTTCACATTGCCTAACTTGTTCTTTCTTTCATAATGCAGCTATCAATCTGGTAGCGTTCACAGTACAAACTCTTCAGAATAAAAGGAAGATCTCGTGAAGCTTTGTAAGTTGTTTGTTGTTTGTTTTAAGAACCTCTTGTAAATTCTTGGTTAAAGATTAACCAGCCTCTCCCCGTAATAAAAGTGTTCATGATTTGACATGAGAATGGAAACTCCTCAAGATATTATCTGAATAAAACTTAATCTTTCTTTAAGTCATGTTTGATGTATGTTGTCTCCAAGGAATGCCTCTGTCCAGTGATCAGAATTTCCCCTGTTTTCTTTTGGTCAGGGTTGCCAGATTACTGGTTTTGCTCCAAAAGACCCAAGATTCAGCTAATGGGACAGTCCAAATATTTAATGCATGGAGGAGAAATCACATTGTGCCATTGTAAGACAGAAATGACTGGCTTGACCAACTCAAGGTCCTGTCCCAAAACTTACTGGAGATGGTGATGCTCTTTTCACTGACTTCAGATAAGGGTCTGAGAAGACGAGGGGAGAGCTCATAGGCAGAAACTAAACAACTAATAATCATTATGGCTGCTGAGTCATTTGCAGGAGTGAGATTCTGTGCATAGCCTCATGTTATTGAGGAAGAAAGTCATAGAAATCTCCTGGCTGTGATGCAGGGCCAGCACATTGTTTGTGCTTGTTGAAGTGAGAGTCACACCACGATGTACCATTGCCTTTTTTTTCTAGAGCACCCTGTCAGCAGCTGCAGGCAAAGGGCAGGTTGACCTCACCCGTTCAACTCTGTCTAGGCAACAGGGAATCATGTCTAATCCTTTCCCTGCATCACGTTTGCTCGGAAACTCTTACTCTGTTGAAAATAGCCTTTTCCTGCTTTATAGCAACAGAGGTTTAAAAATTAGTCCAGTGACCAGTGTCTGCATATGCTGTCATCGTCAAGTCTTAATATGGTCTATGGGAGGCAACAGGTTTTAAAATATTTCATCATTTCCTATGCTACTGGATCAGATGATGTAATTGCAGTGGGTCTTTTAAACTGCAGCATCACCCTTCATGTTGATTGACTGGATCAATCTAGTAGCCAGGTAAGTGACACATATCTGACCTGCCTGTCCAGCACCTTGGCATTAAGCTGAAATTCCCCTTGTCACCAACAGGCAGCAAAAGTGAATTTTGAGCAGCGTGTTCTGACAAGTGCTTTACCAAACCCAATATAATTTTCCCAGTTAATAAAGATTAAGTGTTGGTTCCTGGCTTTTGCTTCAATAGAGCTAATATTTCTATTTTTATGCTGTCCTTTAAAAAAATTACTAAAGCTTCATCTGAGGGTAA
The DNA here is from genome assembly GCF_000737465.1 of Haliaeetus leucocephalus. Taxonomy (NCBI): domain Eukaryota; kingdom Metazoa; phylum Chordata; class Aves; order Accipitriformes; family Accipitridae; genus Haliaeetus; species Haliaeetus leucocephalus. Next base: position 4,068,383 of record NW_010973316.1, on the reverse strand, counting down.
ATTTGTGTTTTTAAAACGTGGTGAATCAAAGTATGTTTTTCTCCATTTCTGTGCTCGAATGTCAAATCCCAGCCCTCCAATGAATCATTTCCCACCAAGACACCGCAGACTATATAACAGAACCGTGTTAATGGGAGGCAACAGTAGGCCCTCAAAATTGCATTATGAAACTCACAATAATCAAGGGACTAAAAATAAATTTTGCTTGGATTGCAGTTTGAACATGCTTGATTTCTTTTTTTTCTTCTTAGTCAACCCTAATGTAGTTAGTCCTCAATAAACCCAGTTTTACCCTTCTGCCCTTCAGTGCTTATTTTTGTCTCCTCTTGGTGCATCATATAAGCATGTCGTAATTTCCATCATAAAATTATCAGTGGGGTTTTTTTGTCACAGCAGTGTACCTTACGAGCCACAACTTCTGGATTCAATGAAATATGAGTTGAAAGGATTACTGTGTAAGTACTTGGGTCACTTAAAATTTAAGACTAAGAATGAAGGCTCTTTTCAAAGGAATATACTTGTGAAAGGAATAGCCTCTGTGTGTCCTATTAATTCCTGGTACAGAGATTAGGGTTGGGGTCCCAGAATACGACATTTCCCAGGGATTTCTGTCGGTGAAGAAACCAAGCCCTTCTAATGAGACTATATAAATGCTCAATATTATCTCATTATTTTTCATTAATCCGCGCACACCAGCCCGCCTCCACACACTGTAATTCCATGTTACCACCCATGTTCACATTAAAATAGGAACAGATTATTCAAGACTCCCACACAAATCATGAACCTCTATCCCTTCTGATCTGTCACCAGCCATCCCTGGGACAGAGGAACCTCTCCCCTAGGCAAGAAGTCTTTAACCCCGGCAACCCTGCCCTTCAGAGCTAAATGCCTGGTTTTATTCCTGGCAAACACTCCTGTGGCATCCAACATCTGAGCCCAGATGAAACTACCCTGTCAAAACTGATTTTTAACCGCAAATTGCTTTTCAATGAATCCATTCTCCATGGAAAGTGTCTGCTTTTCATAGATTTGGGAGGATTTGGGGATTTTTTTTCTCAATAAAAAAGCCTGAAACTCTAAACCCTCTGAAGGTTTCTGGGTTATTTTGTTTGGTTTCAAGAGGAAATACTTCCCTGCCCTCAACTCCTGTTTTCATATCAGTTCAAATAATGTCAAGACACTATTTGCTGCTCTTTCCCATTATTTTTGTTACTTTTCCTGTTTCAGGCTGCCTGTGTGTAGTTTATAGGGTGTGGTGAGGAATGTAAATTATTATTTTCATGTGGGTGTGGTAGCTATTCAGTTGTAAATCCTGTTTTCAATCCTTCTGACTTTTTTATTTGTGATCTGTAATATTGATCTGTCTTCAAGGCAGAGAACGCTGCAATCTATCAGGAGCAGGGACTTTATTCCTTGCTAAAATAAAGCATTCAAAGCACTCCCAGAAATCTCCAAGATGGAAAAAAAGAGATCTTGCTTGAAGCCTTTCTCTTTTTTTTTTTTTCGTTCTTTGAAATGGGTAGAGGAATTTGTTTCTGTGGCTGATTTGCTTTTATCAGTTAGTTGCAAAATCTGACTGGCCTCCCTTTTCAAATTCATCTCCCATGATAGCCTGCCACTGGCTGTCTCTTGATAACTGACTTTAAAAAAACCCAAGTTTAAAGGTTTGCCTCTGAATGTGATTCATGATGGTGAAGAACCAGGACTAATCTACAAAAGAGAGCTCTATGGTTGCTGTTGGACTCAAGCAAAGTTGTCAAACTGTTTTCAGTTCTATGTGAGCCATAACAGACATGCCTGAAACACAGCTGTATTTTCACACAAGCTGTGAAGAGGCATTTTGGCAGACTGCTGTCAGCGGTACCGCAGATGCTCTGGCTCTCCAAAACCCGTTTCTGAACCGGTCCCATCTTAGGAAGGACGAGCTGCTGTATAAGGCACGAGGGGTACATCGCCTATAGGACCAGATCCTCAGCTGCTACAAATCTACGTGGCCTGGGCAGCCTTGCTGGAGCTAAGCTGATTTACCCTGTTTCTCTGTGAGATGCGAGTGCTCCTCTGAGCTCTCTGGGCTGTTACACACGCTCTTATGGATATGCGCTTATCTGGCCGAATCCTCTCATATGTACCTGTCCTGGTGATAGCCATTATAACCGCCAAAATGGGTGATTTTGAGACAGCATCTGCCTGAGTTAGTGCAACTTGACTTCTAGTTGTCAGTTCAAGTCTATATCTCATTTATGGGTAAATCCAGACATCTAGGAGTACAGTCATTGAAGACTTTTTTTTTTTTTCCCATGCTTAGCTTGAGGCGTATACATTCCTTGCGCCTGAGGTTGTGGCTAGTATCAGTCATTGGTCTCCGTGAAAACTAAAGTTCAGGTGTCGCATGCTGCATACTCAAAACAGGTGGCCACGCTTGACTGTTTTGGCCAGTGTGCTATGAAAAGTGTGGAATATAGTTGTCCTTGGATACCTCTGTATATTGCTACCTATTAAAGAGATGTTTTGATGGCTCACCTGAAAACAACCCAAGTCCTACCAGCTGGAAAAGCTTCTCCTTTTCCTGAAGTGGCAGAAATGTGTAGCGTTTGGGTGACGGTTGCATTTCCCGAGCAGAGAATGCACGGTTTGGATGCCTGCAGTACATACTGAGTGTTATGCTGCTGCTGTGTGGCCATGATAAGGCATTTAAAGTGCTTTTTCCTGGGAGTTCTTTTTAAAAATTAATTTGTTCGGTCAAATGTTCCCTTTATTTGCCCTCAACTTTCCCCCCCTTTCTTCCAGTAAGAAAACAGAAGTTTTCAGTAGACATTAGAACACAGCAAGGTTTAAATCAATCCAGGTTGCTATTGATTGTTTGCATTATGTTAGTTCTTAGAAGCCCTTCAGAGCTAGGTGGTGTTCTAGCACAGAGCAGCAAAAATAGGTCCTAGCTAGCACTAACAGTTTGATCATATAATTACAAAAAGAAACCAAGCTTCTTCTCATTTTTGGAAGTCCAAAGATATTTTTTGTAATGCTATTCTGACTCCTTTATTTGTCAAAGCATGGATACCAGGCTTGGAGATGGCATTCCAGTAACTGGAATGTGTCCCTCTAACATCTTGCTGCTTCTTGAGACTATTCCCCAAGTATTTGTGTATGGCTATATACAGAGATATATTCTTGTGCTCTGATGAATGGCTTTTCAGTATTTGTGGAGCAATGAGCTGTGCTTACAATTGTGCATTGCACTATTACCCTGTGTTTAGCTGACCTCTAAGCTTTGGCTGAATCACTGCTTTTCAGAATACAGCCCTCCTCCTTATAAATATGACCAGCATTGCTGGTCCTTGGATGTCTGATCTGAAGCTGAGATGTACTAAAACACATGTTGGTCAAATGAGTCCAGGCACCCAATAGCTCTGGATGGCTTTGGATAACTGACATCCTAACAATCTTTAACCTAAACAATCTTTATCATGCTCTCACAAATCTGCCTCATCTGTGAACATTACTGGCCCTATTTCTCTGTTTTTTTGGTTAGATCTTTTGGTAAGATATTAAATGATCTGGGTCAAAAACAGATCTACATGGGAACTTGCTAGAAACACTGCAGCTGGATGATGTCCTATTTGCAGTTCCTACTGAAAACTCTCCGGTACGCAGATGGGCTGTGATCCATTTAATAAGTGAGCATTGATTTTTTTTCTTTTCTCCAGAGAGGGAAAAAGTGATAACAGTATCAATAGGATACCATTTTTATACTGGTCATATCTGCTGGAAAGGAAGTTTTAAAGATTAAGCTAGTGTGACACACCCTGTACAAAACACTTCAACTGCTCTTAGGAGACAACTTTATGTAACAGATGAAAGGTGAAGGACCTTCTGCGTTTGGTATAGACTCAGTTATAAAAGAAAACTTAAGCTCTTGAGGAAGGAATGGTTTTGAAGATAACATCACTAGCCAGTCCATTCAGCTTCACGGGAAATTGCTGGTATTTTAGTGACCTCTGGCTCTCTTGTCCTGCCAAATTCAGATGACCGCAATACTGCCCACGTACTTCATTTCATCATACGTATTGCTGCCTTGCCGAGACTTCTTTGAGACCCAGGCTGTTTATAGGGAAACCTTTGCTGTTATTTCAGGCTGATCTGTGCATGTCTAAGCTAGGCTGAATAAACTATGGATGACCTCTGATGCAATTTTATCTTTAGTCATTTGCCCCATTCTGCTACCAAGCTTCTACAGTGCCAGAATCCCTAACCTGAAGTTTCTTTCTAGGGGAAAATGATGGTGGAATAAGCCAAATGGTGATTTTATAGCACAGTAGCTCTCTCAGGGCACCCTCTAATTTGTCATTCTCAGAGCCTTTGCACCACTTCATTTACCCCGTTCCGCACTGGACCAAAAAGAGGGTTTAGTGCAAAGCACAGTGTATCTGTCTCGGGAGGTATTTAGGCAGGGATATTCCACAACAGCTATTTTGGGCTATTTCCCCACATAGAGAAGCTCTAGTGCTTATCTCGATGGAACGAAAGTCAGGCCTGTTCTTCTAGATAAAATGCTTTCCCCTCCAACTGCCTGATGGCTTATCTCTGGTCTTGCAGCATCACTCGTAACCCTTCTCCTGACCCACTTAACTTTCTGCTTTTAGCAGAGCTTGGGTGGAGGCAGGGAGACTTGATTAAAGAATAATATTCGCTTTCTTTTAATGTGAAAAACTCAAGTGGTCCATGTTCACATAATTAGGAGAGCAATCTCTATTCTTAATCAGCTGATAAATTATCTATGGGAAAAGCTTTAAGAATGTATTTCTGGTGCGTTTGGTTCATATAAATTATTGGGGTTTAAGCATTTTTAAGAATCTCCTAACAGAGAAAAGAACTTTAATAATATCATTTGACACTTGTCACCTGGTTTTCTTTGCCTGTTTAAACAAACAAGCAAACAAACAAAACCATGCTCTCTTTTCCATATCCAAAGCAATTTCTATGAAATCAGTATTTTAGCAAGCATAGCAATCTACTTAGTGCTCACCTTTTGAGCTTCAAAAAATAGGTAAGGACTGAACACAGGTAGTCAAGGCAGTGAATGCATTGTCTCTTAAATTTCAGCTTCAGCCCAGCAGCAGGTACAGCCAATGCAAGCTTGTTTGTTAATTTATTTGGAATTAAGCTGGTACTTTTATGCCATTTCCTAGTGAGTGATTATCTATCAGTATGTTTTTATCAGCTGGACCTGACTGGTGTTAATTCAGATAGTTTCTTGGAGAGCCACCATGTGTATAGTTAAGCAGAATTCTGTCCAGTTTGCTATTTGAATATTAATTTTTGTGAATGTCTCCATTCTACACAGTGTGGCAGGGACTGCTCAGAAAATGCTCTTCTCCCTGAATCTGCGTGCAACCAAATCCAGCAGTGTGAAAGAGACAATCCTATTCATACGTTGCCACTAGATGATCTGGCGAAACAAGGAAGGATAAAAATTCTGGCGGTTGTGAGTAAGATTATTAAATGTTGGGACCCTGGACCCTCCAGGATAGACTGCTGGAGAGGAAGCCATGGACACCGCAGTTGAAGACATGGTTATGAAGTGGGACTAACATAAAGGTTTTCCCCTTCCTGGCCAAACCAGTTTAAGGGACTGGTTAAGAGGGCTGCCAAGGTGCAGGTGACAAGACGCTTGGTTGACTTTATAGTTTCAGCTCCAAGGAGAGGAAAGATGGGGTGTAAATGTGTGCACATCCAACCTGTAAGCGTTGTCGCCAGGTTCTGCTTTTGGGAAATAGCAAAACAAGGAAGCAAATCAGCTAATTAATAGCTTCACATAACACGCAGCCTTTTGCATTCTTGTATTTACGTTCATTGCTTCCATTAATCGTATGAAATGTCACCGTTACACCCACTGCTTCCCAAGGACAATTTCACCATGTCACCTTTGATTTTATTATTATTTTTCCCATGCATTCATTCATAGGTGGAGAGGAAGAATGAAACCTGCTTTACTTAGCCAGTGTGGAGCTATGATTTCACTATGCTGGCATATTGAGTTGCAGCCATGTGTCACAGATCTTTTGCTTGCCACCTCCCATGTTGTTACTATTCCCTGTCACTTTAAAATTAATTCATTGCTAATCACTTACTCCACCCAGATGATATCCATATTCTTCTACTCACAAGGCACCACGTGATGCTTCATTTGGGGAGGATGGAGAGAGGGAAAAACAAAACCTGACAACTGCGCCATGAACCAGTATAATTAATGTATCCCATAGGTAACATTTAATTGAAACAGTATTAATAATGAAGCTAGCTCTTTGGTCAGAGCATTGCTTCTCCAGATATTGCAATGTAATTTTGTCTATACAAGGGAGCAGAAAGAGGAAAGTCAAATCTTCCTTTCTGACTTTGTACAGGATCTAGCAGTCCCAGCTCTGGGTGAATGACTGGGACGTTTTGGCATTAACACCGTGCAACTCATAGTTATATTAAAGAGTAACCATCTTCTCTGTGCCATTGCCAAAGTCACTTTTGGTAGCTGTGCTCTGAGTCAGGCTGGAGTTTTCTGAATCACAGAACAGTTGAAGTTGGTGGGGACCTCAGAAGATCACCTGGTCCAACCCCCTCCTCAAGCAGGGTCACCTACAGCAGGTTGCCCAGGGCTGTGCCCAGCTGGGGTTTGAATGTCTCCAAGCATGGAGTTGCCGCAACCTCTCTGAACAACCTGTGCCAGCATTTGACCACCCTCATGGTTACAAATGTGTTTTTCTTGTGCAAAGATCACGGCGGCATTGGGAAACAGGATGCCCGCGTGGAGCAAGGCAGGGTGTTGCACGCGCCGGATGGATAAGATCAGGGCAGAGCTCCTTTTTCGGTTGGCGCCAGTTGCTGGGCTCCGCTCCCTGCTTGCAGCACGTGTAGCGACGGGGAGCCGCCTTATCTACCGGCCCTGAGCAAGGAAGCCTCAAACCACGGCTGGGAACATTTTGAAACAGATTTTTGTCACACCAGAGGAAACATCATAGGAGAATAACATGCCCTTGTAGCTGTAAACCAGCGATGACAAGATAAAGGCACCCAACTCATCCTTTATACATCTCTAATAGTGCAACAGCAACTAATTTTCATCCCTTTATTTCAGGGTGGGGAGGAACAGGGACATTTCTCTTTCTCAGCTCTTTTTATTATTTTGTTTAGCAATGTAACGTATGTGTACACCTCTTTTTTTAGGTATCTATAGATATGTAGGAGGCCTGGAGGTCTGTATGCACATACAGAGAAGTGGGATGTGCTAAAATGGTGATCATTAGTATGGAGTTTGAGGAAACACAACCATGAAAGTCAAAAGAAGGATTCCTACTGTGTTGTGTGGAGCATCTCGGGTACCACTGAGAGCCCAGAGACACGGCGCTGAAGGCTCTGCTGGACTTGTTTGAAGTGAGACCTCAAGCCAAATTTACAGAATTAATTTTTGGCCAAAGGCAGTACATTTCTCTGCTTAAAGGATGACTTATGCTTGCAGAGGAGTTCTAGAAAAATGTGGATGGTGGAAAATGCCCAGAGAAGGCAAAGTGTGGTTCAGGAAGGGTTCTTCAGAAGACAAGTTGGGTTGATCTGGCAATTGCCCTCAGGTAGTTGATAGCTGTCACTGCTATGCTCATTAAAATAATGGACCAAGTATTAAATGTCTGTGGAGAAGTGAGGGAAGGGAAGCCAGAAAACCACCCACAGGTGGAATGGGATCATATAAAAAGCTGCAATATTCCAAATAAAATTGATTCACTTTATTTACTCCCAAATAAGCAACTGAATCAGTATGAATCAATACTAATGGAATCAATAAACGTATCTCAATTTAGTCTAGTTTAAACTCTATTTCAAAAGAGAACCAAAGGTAGGCTCTTGGAAAGCGTTTTAATACACCAATACATGAAATACTGCTGTCAGATAAATTCAGATTATCCCCGATAAGGGTATTATAACACAGAATGAGAACAGGCAGCAAAGATATAAAAGCAAAGAAACTGTTAGTGCCGATTTCTTGGGAAATGTCAAAAAGGGTGACTTGAGAAGTGGCGGTGTTCAAGTCCCAGCACCAGCTAATATTTGTATTGCTGCTGTTTGCCCTATGCTTCTGCAGCACTAAGAGAGAGCGCAGTCTCCAGCAATGCCACATAATGCTATTTTATTTAGCTTTTTGAGTTTTACTAATAAATGAGAAGTATGTCTTGTTTTTCGTCAAAACTTAGTCATCTGTGACACACCTGGCACTGCTTCTGTTTTGAAAAAGGTGGTATCGTTTCCCAGTTTGTAATGACTTCTGAATTCTTTGAAACCTAATTGCAGAGTACATTAATCTGGTTTTTACAGTGTTTTCTAATGTGAATTGGTGTCAGTGCATGTTTCTACCCGGTTTGCAATGTGTGCCACCCAAAAAAGATGAAGTTAATGTGAAAGCCGACCAAAAGCTGGACTAATGAAAAGGTCAAATATATTATTAAGCCTTAAAATTCTGAGAAGTCCCTGTTGTGCAGGAGATCGTAACAAGAAGAGGAAACAGCACAGCATGAGCAATCTCTCGTGATAAAGATCTGGTGAGCAGAGAAGAGCGGAGGAAGTGGAGCATGTGTGATGATTCCTGTTACAGGACGTGGCCCTCCTCCTCCTCCCTGTCAGGTGGCGTGCTCAGGGCTTTGGCTGGAATTTGGTTAAACTTGGAAATAATTTTATCTTTTTGCTTATCTCATAAAGCTAACGAGAACCTTTGTTTTTATAGTTACAGAAAGGCATCTGAGGCTGCAGTTGTCCTGTCCCAATAAAGCATCCTCTTCTCCTCTGGCCCCCAGTGTGCCTCAGACCTGACCTGGAAGGAGTCGGTGTCACGTCTCTCCAGGATCACTGTCTCTGTACCATGCCTCTTGTGTAACCCCAACACCTATTTTCTGAGACCTGGGATGGGACTACTCATACTGTCCCATTTTGGCACCAAACAGGCTGGTACCCAATTGCCAGGGCTGGTGACAATTAGGGCTACAAACAAAGAGTCTGTTTAAGCTCTTCATGTGAAAAAATTTAAAGGTTTTTAAATCCCTGTTGTTCTTGTAAAGCTTGAGCAGGTTTGTGATATTTAGACACATCGCCATAGGGATGAGCAACAGTTGGTTAAATGACCACCAATATAAAGAAATAAATTATTATTCCCGTCACTCAGTACAATCTGCTATTTACCTCCACCATGGAGGCTTGTTTTCTGTGTCACTCAATGATTAGCCTCTACTTTTACCTGCAGGCAAACCCGATGAGCAAGGTGAGGTTGATAGAGGTCCACCTATGTCCATCTGTACCGTAGCTGTAGCTCATCCAGTAATGTACGGATGCTGAGTCTCAGAGGATGGAGTGAGATAGCACAACCTCTGAGGGTACCATCCTCTTCAGATACCCTGCCTCAGACTGGACCTGGGCTCAGCTCTGCGGGTCAGTGGATGGCTGAATTTCCTCCTCCGATGAGGACACCAACCAGATTACAAGCAGGATGGTTCTCCCCATGCCAGCGGGTGTTGGGTTTGCTCCTGGGGTTTTGCAGCAGTGGCAGCATTGCTGTTTCTTTTTTTTTAGTCCCTATATAGGCACAAGGACACAAGGAAGTGAATTGAGGAGAGGAGAAAACCAGTCAAATTTCACAAAAGCTCACCAAAACAGCCACGGGTGATTAATAGCTGAGAGTTGCTCATGGCAGACTGGGTGGGGTTTGCAAATTCACCCATGCATGCAATTTCACTGGGGGATGAGAAGAGGTGATGGCATGGCAATATGTCATGAAAGGCACTGGGGAAAGCAAGGAGCAAGGGGAAAAACCAGCTCTGTTCCCAGAGAGCAGAGGAATCACCTCATCTATTGCATTTGGAAAATGCTGGTATATGCAGAGAGATGCAGGCACCAGCCAGGAACCTATGTTGGGTTAGGGGAGTTTTTGACATGAATAAAGTCATTCTAAAACTTGATTGCAAAAAACACAAGTTTTTATCTCACTCCAATAATAAATTAGAAGCACAAAAAAGTGCAGCTGAAATGGACCGTAGGAGACTAAGCAGTCTAACAAAACCACACAGAGACAAGTTTAACTCTCATGATAAAAAAATTAAATCAGGATAATATTTATTCAAGCCTTTGTGCATGCAGTCTGTCTGCAGGGGAGATTTACTGTGCAAGGGGGATGAGGCCCATCTTCACCCTGTACCTGCTGAGGCCACCTTCTCAGGTAGAGACAGTAAATCCTGGCAGCATGGGGTTGATCTCCCTATTGCCCTGAAGGGTGCTGTGGTCCCGTGGTTTGGGTTTCCCCATTGCACACCAGCAAACATGGCTGCTGCAAGGCAAGAAGGGTGAAATCACCTGCCTGGCCCGTTGGAGAGGTTTGTATTAGAACTGGGATGCACAAGGGTAGGGATAACAGAAACAGGTACTTTCAGTTGTTGTCTTGCTAATTATTCAGCACTCATCAAAATAACTAGAAAAATAACTTTGCAGATTGTATCAGAATAGTTTGTGGTTGGCTTGAACTGGCACTTTATTCTGCGGGGACTGAAACATGCAGCATTTTTAAAGGCCTGGACTTCCTAAAAATGTTGACATAAGGGGTTGCTTTTTTTCATTTCTTTCTTCCCTTCCCATTCACCACAGAAGGAAAAAAAATTCTGAACAAAAGCCTAATTGGTGCATGTTGTTTGGCTTCCTTCCAAAATGCTTTTGTTTCTCGTTGATGCTTGCTACCTAGTGTTTTCCCTGCCTTTGGAGACGGTAGCAAAGAAGCGAAAGGGGAAATGAAACTCTGGTGATGCAATATTTTCCAGGTACACCTATGTTTTGCTGTGTGGAGGTGAAAAGGAAAAACTTAAATCCAACCCTGAGATGTTTCAGTTTCAGGCCTCCAAATAATATTCTAACCCTCTTGCAAGCACTTTAAGATAGAAATTGTCTTGCTATCTGTGTAGATACCAAAGAAATGATCCTTTTCTGATCATACTATGGGAAGCCCTTACGTTACACTGTCCTACCCGTCATGCAGCTGGTTTGAAGAGCCATGTGATTTATTTTCTAAAAAAACCCCAATAATAATAATCATCATCATCATCTTTTCAAAAACTAGGTTCCTTTTACCTCCCTCAGATGCCTTTCTGTCAAGGGCTGGTTTTAGGTCAAGAACCTGCCTCTGGTTTCAGGTGACAGCTTGTCAGGCAGGATTTTATTTTAAATTTTTTTTTGCCCCATGGATGAATGATTGACCTAATTCAGGAATTCTAAAATTATTATTATTCTCTCTGAGCATGAGAAACACACCTGTAATTTCTCACGGAATATGCTTTGTGGCAGAAAAATTGCATTCCCTCCCTCGCTGATGCGTGAAATGTATCCTTATGTAAAAAGCAGCTTAGCTCATCTGTTTATTTCTCCATCAGACTCGTCAGCCATATGTAAATGCTTGGTGTGTTTGTTTGTGTGCCGGTGGTTAATGCTCATTAAATGGGGAGACTAATAGCACTGCCTGGAGCCAAGCAAAGTGGAAGGCAGTTGCCATACACATTTCCCCAGCTTGATTTGGCAAGCGCGGGCAGCACTTAACCTGCGGCACCCCTGCTGCTCCTCTTGCCTGTGTCAGCAATGCAAGCTTGTGCCGAAGCCCAGGATGGCTTTATGAATGGCATTTCCCTGGGCAAAAGGCACTGATGACTGTGGGGGGGGAGTGGTGGGCTGCCACTGGATGAGGGATAGTGATGGAGCCATCCCAGCGGTCCTGCTCCACCTGGGTTTCCTCTGTTTTTCCAAGCTGTGGTCCCCTTTGCTGCCCACTGCTCCTCCCAGGCATCCTCCAGTCTATTTTCTTTGGGCTTTGCTGGCTAATTTCTCCCCCAGTTTCTTCTTTTGCACTCAGGGGATTATCTATGTGTGACAGCAAATGGGAAACTGAGGCATCTGGCTGTAGAGTGTGTCGTGTGAAATATGTCAGCGGTGGTATAGTGCTAAACTATGAGAAAATATCACAAGGCTGACAGGTTGGAGGAAGATCAGGGTGCTGATAACTCTCTGCTCTCTCCAGGCAGGAGAGACGAGCCAAGGCAGAAAATCTGGCATAGCACTGAGGACAATATTGGTTTCCTCAACCTGTTTGCATCCCATGCACTTAGAGAAAAGGTTCAATTAGGGAGAAAGATGAGAAGTGCTTTGGTTTTGTTCTGAAGTTTGAGTCTCAGGTATAAACAAGCCTTAGGTACCCAGGACAGGTTTTTCCCCCCAAAAATTGTACCTGTGAAGTTGGGTGTCCACTGAGCTGGCCCATAACTGTCAGTAAGCATGAGAACAGCTGCCATGAGAGGTGTCTGCAGAGACAATGCCCAGGGGATGTGCCTTATCAAAGCCATCGGATCCCAGCTCTGACAGCTATGACATCACCTTGTCAGCTGCACTGGGTGGATGAAATGCAGAACAGACCCTGCAAGGGAGCTAATATGTTAGGTGGTTATCAAGGAGCCGGGCTCCAAATGGAGTCACTCGTTTCTAATGTTAGCATTTTATTAGAGTTGTCTTGTTTGGACTTGGCAAGATTTGAAGAAGTCTCATCTTGTGACAGGAGTGATTGCAGGTGTGTGCGGCAAAGGCTGGGGTCTGCCTTCAGGCAGGCGTTTGAAGGTAAAATGTAGCGTGGTGCTCCCTGCTGTGGCTGGAGGCTTCCTGAGGGATGCTGGGGGACATGACCGCAAAAAAGCCTGGGCAAGGGCTGGTAGCAGGGTACTGTGTTTGTGGAGAGAGGGCTTGAGGCGCTGTGCATCACTTTGAACCAAGGGAGAGCTTTTCTCCAAGATCCCATGGGAGGAGAAGAGCTGAGGGGGTCTTAACCAAGGCTTTGGATGCTGAGGATTGTGCTGGGGACAGAGTAGGTGGATGTGGCAGGGAAGCTGGCAGTGTCCACTTCTGCCTGTCCTGGGGCTCTGGCCATGGCCATGGCCATGGCAAAGAGGCCAACCTTTGGTCCAGGCATGTGCAGAAAACCATGCCTGGGTAAATGTCATGCTTGTAAAAAAAAAAAAAAAAAAAAAAAAAAGCCAATTAAAGAAAAGCTAATCAGTCTTGGTTGGTGTGATTGGGGATTCTGCCATATGTAGAGCATCTGGCTTTAAGTCTCTTGAGATAAAACCCATCACATTTTTCTCTTGTAGAAAGGGGAGGATCTCAAGTCCATTGAGAAAGACTCTACTGGATGGTCAAAGAATGCACAAATGAGGTCTCAAGGGGATTGTCCTCAACACTTATGGTTAAACAAGTGGTTAAAATGGAGAGTGTTAATACCAGAAAAACTAGGCAGTGCTTACAGCATCCATAGGGCATTTTGCTGGTAAGCTGTGGCTGGCGTGTACAAAAGTGTCTAAGTGACTTGGGCACCAGTGTCCTACTCATTTTTTCTGACAGGTTTGGGCTTCTCAGCCTTCTGCAAGCATGAACATAATTTGTCTGGATGATGAGTGCTTATGTTCAAGTTATTATTGTCAGATAACTTTGAGTCTCACTGAGTGATGGTGTCTCCAGAGTAAAACTTACTTACCTTTTTTCCTGGATGAGTTAGTCTTGAGTGACAATTTCACTCTTTCACTCTGCAGTAAAGATGCATCTGATCTTGAGACAGAGGTTGAAATTAGGTCTTGTGTGTTTTGTGAAAAATAGATTAACCAATGAGATATTCGATGAAAGCTTTTGCTTTTTGCTTTTTCCTTCTCCTTTTTCCTTTCTGGAAGGAGAATTATCCTGCTCAAATTCTTAATCTGAAAGATTGAAGTGCCACATTGAGGAGTGAATCTCAAGCATGATGAAATCCCAGGAGTGCAGAGTTAGGGGGAGGTGAGATGAAAGACACCTCCATCCTCAACATTCCCTCACTGAAGGTTTCCTAGTCCTTTTGTTGAGCTGGGGCAACTGCCCCTTGGTGTGATGCTTAAAAGGATGTTGTCTTGAGACATGTGACTCTTCCCACCCGTTCACAGTCCAGGGAACATCTCCATGCACTCCAGGCTCAGGTTTCTGCTATGGGGACCAGCCTCCTGGGAGGTCTGGTAAGTCTCAAGGGTGCAGCCTTTCAGGCCCTTTCTCAAGAGCTTGACTCAGTGAAGTCAATGAAAGTGTAACCACAGCCTCTGAGAGCCTTTGGACTCCTATCTAGAAGCATATCCATAAGGACTGATGTACTGAATGCAAAATGTAATAGCACTCATTCTGGAATAAGAGTTGATTTGTTTTAACTTGACTTAATACATTTTCTTATTCTAGCTTAAGAGCATCCAGAAAAGCTCTTCTAGTCAATTTTCAAGTGTCAACAAGCTGTTTTTCTTGGTCTCACAAACTTATCCTTGAAATGGGAATAACTTAGTCTCCCATATGGTGTTGAAAGCTACTTCATAGCGGAAATCTCCTATATATTCATACAAAATTTTAGAGGAGCAGGTGGAAATTATCTGGCAATTAAAGCTAGTGCTATGGAGCTAGGACTTGGAATGACATAGTCAATCTATTCAAAGTTCACATCTCCCACTGTCAGCAGTTGGTTACGTGGCTGTTCATCGTGCTGCTCCTCAGGGGGGGAAAAAGCCCTTGAAGAGATGGCAAAAGATTTCAGCTGATTTCTGATAACTAGGTTTGAGCAGATGATTACATTATCTGAAAGGAAATGGTTAAAAGCAGTTCTTTAGCAGTTCTGGCCGTGACGTCGTTCTGCAGAATTATTGGGGTATTAACAAAGAAAAGTAGCTTTCTGTGAAGGCAGGAAGTGGCCTCCAATAAAGTTTAAAAAATTTCACAGAAAAACGGACTTAAAAGGTCAAGACTCTCCTCAGCCATTCATGTTTAATTTTACTTCAAGCAGTAGATTTCTCTACTCACTTAAAATACTCAGGTCTGAGCAATAATATAGGACAGTTGCCATCATCCTGAAGGGGAAGTGTTCATCATCCTCTTGCAGCAGCTGCCAAAGGTGTATCAGTCACCATTTTTCAGAATTGCATGGTATTTTTGTGACTATTCGTAGCTGATGTTAGATCATCAACGAAACATTTTTCTCCATTGCAGAAATGGCAAACTTCAGGATTTATTTTTGTTTCTCTGGCTTTTTTCAATTTACACAGAACTAATTATTCTCATAACTCCCTGAAAGGGTTTGCTCAAACTTTCCAAACTAACTTGACTGGAAGCCCCGAGGAACTCTTTTAGCTCCGGATTGCATGACTTGTAGGAAGGAGTGAGCATGTATAAATAACTGGCTTGGATGGAAATTGATTTACAATATTGTTTCAAATGTATAAATAAATGAAGCACTACACTCCAGTGAGGCCCCATCAATGGACAGGAAGATTTGCTGCCTGTCTCTTGTAGACACTGCTCCTGTTTAAATTTCTCTCCGAAGTTATGGTGAGGAGCGTCATGGCATTGCCAAAATGCTGATATGCTGTGAGAGTCCCAGAGAGCCTCCCTGGCAGTGTGGGTGCTCATCCATTCCTGACAAAACAGAAGCAAATCTGCATGACTGGTGAGAATGGAGGAGCTTCCATGGGGTGGCATCACATGCAGGTGCAAACCATACTGATGGAGAGAAGTGCTTCAGGGTCAGCCATGAGGGTTTGGAGAATCAGCTGGGGGATGTCATTCTAAATACATAAAAGTGCATATTCACTTCACCACATGAGTAGTAAAAATGGGTATGAGCAACGTGGCAGAGACCAGTTCCCCAGGGAGCAGAAGCTCAGGCAAGATCCTGGAGCTATTCAGGGCCTGATGCTCAGGGAGCTGAGGGCTCTTTGCATCCCGCTGGGGCCAAAAGGTGATTGGGGAGTTCAGCGCTTTGGCGTGAGCGGTCTTGGAAGAAGTTAGGGTTTAGCTGCCTTAAAATTAAACAATGAAAATTAAAAGGGAGCATGATCGATTGCAGCTGGAAGTTGGTGCATTTTAAATATGGGATGGTTCTTTACTGCAACTTGTGTAAGAGTTTGCTAATACCCCTGATTTATAATAGAAGCTGAAAGAAATAGCTTTGTACAGCGGGATAAGCATGCATTTGACTTGGTTCCAGTTATGGCAATAGTATGACAATAATAGCCATCAAGACTAGGAGGAAGATAGCTGCCAAGACTCCTAACTTGGACGATCCTGATTTTCTACTTGTTCTGTCAAATGCTGGTCCTTTGTTCTTTTCTGATGGAGTTGAGGACAGAATTTCCCTTTGAGAGCAGCTTTTTGTTCCTATCAGCGTTAATTGTGATTTCTCTGTAGGATATGAAGAGCCTTGGAAAGAAGATTCTCTCCTCTGCCTTCCTCTGCTTTGCTGGCAAGAAATGCTGGGTACCAAGCATGGAGGACACACGGGATGGAAAGAGGTTTGACCTCTAAGGTTCAGAGTATGCCAGCAGACAGCAGCAACACATCTAAGACGATATTCAGGAAAGCATTTTTTAAGAAAAAGATTTGCCATTGGAAGTTACCAAAGGAATATCGTCCCCTGCTCCTGACTACAGCAGCTGGAAATACCAGACCAACTCTTTTTTCCCCTCCTCCCTGAAAAGGACAGTGAGAGGCCAGGTAAGATTTCACCACCCCTTGACAAGAAAATACCTGTGCTGGGGAAATCAGTACATGTGGACTGGGTGGATGTTAGAAGGTGTGCACTATTAGGCTACGGGATTCTGGTCTGGAATATAACCAGAGCCTGAGTGTTTGAGGTTTCCTGACACTGAAAATGAATATATTTTTGCAACTGTTTATGATGGGGATTATGTACGTGCTGTGCAGTCGCAATGTTTTGTTTTGCATGCTCACATAGCACTGCAACTGGAGTTTTATGGTGCTTTTCCTCTTGTTCTGGGAGGAACACCTTCCCAGAGAGGTAGAGGACACAGTGTGTTTGGATGACCAACTAGGTAAGGTGATGTATAAAACAAGAATGAAAAATAGGACATTCTAACTGGAAAAATATAAAATTCAGGCATTTGAGCACTTTCATAGTCCTTTGACATAACTTGGAAACAGATGGTTAAAAGTTGGCTAAGAATGTTTACCCCTAGCCACAGATTAAGCAAAATGTCTGGTTTATGCCTTTTTTCCCCATCAGGCTGTTTAAACGTACTAAGAAATTAGTTTTGACTATGAATTTTCATGCATAATGTGAGCTGTACACATTTTTTTTTTCTTCTAATATGTAAAATAATTGGATTTTGAACAACATTGTAGATTTGAAGCTAGTCAGATATGTAACTAATGGCTATGAAATATGGAGGGAATTTCAGGTCATACTTTGAGGGCGAAGATGCTAAAGAAAACCACAAATTGGAGCGCTTCGGTTCAAATACTTTCTTGGTTGCAGCTTTTGCTCTGTCATGTGAATTTCCATCCTTTGCCAGGATATCAGGGATGAAGACTGTCCTGAAGAAAAATAACTTCTAAGTAGTAAACAATACTGCAATAAGAGTGTAGGGTGTGTGGCACATATGAGCTAGACACCACCTGTATGGGAAGGCTTATATTGAAACTTTGAACATGCAGTCCATAGTTTTGAAGGACAAGATACAGGGGTTTTGCCTTGTTTGAGGAATTTGACCTTGAACTGAATAATATAGCCTTTAAAACCCCATACTGGTGATGTCTGTCTTTCAGAAATCTGTGCAGGTGTGTAACTCAGTACTTTTGTACCCAAAGGCATTTCTCACGTGTTTCTTCATGGACTAAGACTGAAAAATGCGAGACACTGGAGTGCAATAATGTTGCTTAGTGGAACTGAAGATAGCCTTGCCTTGAAATCCTATCTCCTCATTGCTAGATGCATCTGAAGGCACATGTTGTAACTGCCCTTATACTCATAAGCTATATAATTATAAGCTATATATATAGTTACAAGCTATAGTTACAAGTAGCTATAAGCTACTTGGATACCCTAAAAACTGTGGAGGTGGAAAGGATTCAATCTTTCAGGAGGGCTTGGGCAGAAATAGGAGCCCATGCTTAGAGACAGGTCTCCCCTGTTAAACACAGATGTGCAGGAGGGGAAAAGTGGACTTGAAGAGAAGCCCCTGCTGGGTGTAAGGCATGGAGCCTTGGGATGCTACTGCCATGGCCTAGCCTCCAGCTCTAATGGTTGTCTACCCTTTTGCTATTATTTGAAAGTTTAGGTCTGCTTTGGAGTGAATTTTTCACCTCAGCATGGAGTGTAAGGGCTGCTGGTTTTCATTTTTAAGAAGAGCAGTGTCTGTTTTCATCAGCTGCTGTCAACTGGATCTCAGGGCAACGAGGGAGGAGGGCAAGATGTGTAAGTTTGGATGATGACCCCGTTTTCAAGACTATTCTGCCTCACTGGCAGTTTCTGTAGCTTTACAGCCAGTTTTTACTGTGTGGATGGGGGAGGATTTCTTTCCTTTTCACCCAGAGATCAAATCTATCACATCCACAGCAAAATCCATCAGTGCCGAGCTCCTTTCCCCTCCAAAATCCTTGTGCTCCACTCACCTGCCCTGCGCCAGGCATGTGGCTCTGGTACTTCCCAGCCCCTTGCTCCTTCTCCCTCCACACCTTTCTGAGGGGCTTCAGATTTGGGATGCATGTCTCTTTTCCCCTCCTCTCCTTTCCTTTGGTGGATTCATCCCAATCCAACCCTGGAGCCTGGGGTGGCACCGAGGTTGGCAGAGGGAGGGTGAGCTCATGCCTCTGTGGCAAGGTGAGCCCAGACAGCAGTGGATCAAATTTGGCTGTCTGGCAAATCTAAAGTCTCCCCAGAGTGCCCCACTTTGCTGGCTTGCAGGGCAGAGGGGAGGGAGAGATGATAAATGAGTCACAAAAATGCTGTTCTCAGGGCACAGTAAGTGCCACAGGGCTCCAGAGTAGATCTGAAAACATAAATCCTCGGTACATGCAAGCCATCCCTCCCGAGGCTCGGAGTAGCTCCCTTGCTCTCTGACAGCCTGAAAGCAGCCAGGGAAGCCAGCATAGTCACAGTCATTATTTTATGACATGTCCAAAAAAGGCCCATGGGAAAAGACACACGCGGACTGTCCAGTTCTCTGTTCCAGCTTTTCGCCCATCTATGTCCTTAGAAACACAGTCCAGACAGGCACAGAATCCTCTTCTGAGCCCACAGCAACAGGTTGGCAAGCTCAGGTCCTTCGTGGACCCTCTTCAGATGCTTGTCATTGATCTTGGAAGATGCACATCAGTAGTAACTGAGAAGATTTTGGTTTTCTTGAGGTTAAAAGTCACATTTTGTCAGCAGTGGCTTCAACTCTAAATTAAGCCAAGTTTTTTCTGGGTGGTATCTGACACACACACACAGCTTGCCACTTGCTAAATCTGAAATGAAGATGCTACTTTGGATCAAAACAAAATCCCCTTATATTAAGATATTATAGCTTTGTTTTCTCCTGTAGGATACTGAATAGAAGCTGCTCTTTAAAGGTTTTTTAGTGGGAAGCATCCATGGATGCTGATGGCAGCTCTCTCTGCTATCTGCCTGTAGGATGCAGACATTCTTGTTCAGTTTCTAGACGCTACATCTGTATGTTAAATTTAAAGATTGAAGTTTTCTCAAGGTTTTTACGTCTGTGATCCACATTGCTCAGGGATCATGGTGCAAATGCTATTTCTTTTTTGCAAGATCAGCACAATCAGGCCATATGATTTGGCTGTGCTCTGGACTGAGTGGGCACAGTGTTCATCCCTGAGTACCACTATCTCATGGAACAAATGAAATAAGCTCATGAAATCAGCTCATAGCTGACAGTCCATGTTACCCAAAGACCACAAAGTATGTGCCGGAGTGTTTGTCTGATATGGATCTAACCATGCTTTTAAGCAGAATTCCCCTGGGGTTTGCAGTTCACACTTGACATTACTTACAAATATTTATTTTCAAATACAACATGTCAGCTCAAAGAGGAGACACTGAACATGGAAAAAGTCAAATTCCAGTGAATGTGACACTGGATCTGACCCAGATTTTTGGCCAGAAGCTCCGATCAGTGTGAAGTAGCTACCCTGAAGTTCTTGCTCTCTAATTAGGGAGATGTCAGCGGGCGCACAGCTAAGAAGCAGTCTGGTAAACATAGGGATGTTTTCATTAAACAGTTCTGGGATATAAAATTATTTATACTGACCTTGTTTTCCAACTTTTCAGAGGCCTAAGGAGAAAGCTTGAGATTCTGTAAGAAGTAAGGCTCCTTCATTATACTGCTTCCCATCTGTTGGGTTAATTTTTAGGATCTATATGTATTCATCTCTTGGGAGCAACGGGGATTTCACAGGTGAGAAAACACATGAATGAAACTTTGTTTATCAATGAAGGGTCTAAGAGCGCTTTTATGTGTCATATGGACACGAACTTAATGACAGGTGAGTGGGTTGCTGGGATGTGAGCATGCTCGGGTTAGTTCCACGTTATATGGCAGACCACGTAACCTGCAACTGCTGTATCCAGAAGCACAGACAGGTGGGGGGTATGAAGTGGGACCTCAGGTTCACATGCAAAAAAATCAAAGCCTTTGGGTTGCAAGAGGAAAGAGAATCCTCTCCCCTTGGTGTCTGTGATGATAATTTCCTAAAGACATCATATAAGCTTGCAATTCTCTTGAATGGTTGAGAGGATGACAGGCAGTAAGTAGTCTGATGGTATAACCAGTGAGGGCAAGCCCTAAGCCTGGATAAAGGGTACGATTTTCCCAAGCGCTTAAGAGGCTCATCACTTCCACTTCCAGGTTCTATGATGACTTAAGGGGATATGTTTCCCTTTTTCCTTTTCAGTGCCCGGTGAAATTTTCATTGGGTTAAAGGAGGAGCAGGCACCACATCTGAAATGCATGACGCCATGTGCACGTAGCCACCGCAGGGATGTGAGCCAGGTTCCAACGAGCACTGGCTGGGCAGAAAGCTGTGAGAAGCAACCTGGGCTCCCCAGATCTGGCGCAGCAGTAAGTGGGGCTTCATGTGAGAGGTGACATGAAGCCAGGCTTGATGAACAAGTGCCTGGCAGTTCGTTTTTGCTTTAATGGAACTATTTATTACCTTTTGGAAATGGAATTAAAAGTGAAATCACCCATTTGACATATGGGTCTGCCTGGGAAAGAAGTGCTGCAGCAAGTGCAGGTGGGATCCCAGTGAAATCCTACACCTGAAATGCCTTCCCAGGGCATGTGCAGACCAGGGGAAAGAAAGATGGAATAAAAATAAATAATGCTGGCTGCAGGAAACAGGTGAAATTATTTCCTGTTACACCTAGTGTGCTTCCTCTCATTGCTGTCCCCAGTGAATAGAGACAGGAGTGGGGCAGTGCTGCACATGTGAGGTAATCCCCAAGCTGTACTCAGAGCTGGCAAACTCGTAATGAGTTTTTACCGTCCTTCTGCACGGCAGAGGCCCCACATAGCTATTTGCCTCTTGCCCTGCCATTGGCAGTCTTTCACACATATTCTTGTGATTTCAGAAAGCTTGGTCAGTCCTTTGTAAATTGGAGGCGATCTCTCCTGCACTTTTGCTCAGCATTGGTGTTCAGCAGGTTAAAACATGCCCAGAAGTCAGATGTGTTGATGCTGATTTTTCCCTGTGCAGGGATGGGGAGGTGAGTCCCTCTGTGCATGGCTGGGGCATGTGTGGGAATTGCGAAACCAGGAGCCTTCCGTAGCAGGGGAGGCAGCTCTGGCAGCAGTTTAGGACCAGCTCTAAACCTTGCAGCAGTTATGGTGTGCACTGGCTTTGCAACCCGAGTAAGCTGTCGGGCACTGAGTAGCATCAGGTCATGTCCATTGAAATCTGGTTGCTGGAGGCTATGCTGCCATCACTGCCTGTGCTAGCTGGCTTAGAGTAAGGTAGCCTGTCTGCTCAAGAAGGAATGACCTCTGTGTGCTGCAGTATTGGTGTTCTTGACCTCTTTTATTGAAGGACCTTGAAACGAAGGTAACTCCTGAGTCCTTTAGAAATAGACCTGTGTCAGTTAGGAAGTGGCATCGTAAAAAAAATCATATGCATCTCATTCTGTAGCTTTTCCTACTCAACCTGGAACACATTGTACGAATTTAAATGAGCAGCAAAGCACATGGTGTGAAGCCATGCTCAGGGACATGGAGCCCATCTCCATCAGCCTTTTCCTCAACACCCAGTACCTATCTGAGCCCAAATGCCATGGTGTTGCTCTGGCAATAGGAGAGCTGCTTGTAACATGCATCACTAGAACAAAATAATTTTTATTTTAGTATTGCCCTCGTGGGGTTTTTTTTTGCTGCTCTGTCAATGCTTGGTGTTTCACCTAACACCTGTTTTCAGATAACTGATGGAGCATGGAGGACTTCTGCTCCTGTTGGAAAACGCGAGCCTTGCTCAGGTGGCTGCAGCTGCAGGTCCCAGCCCAGTACTTTGCATTGCCCCTGGCTCTGCTCCTGCCCAGCCACTCGTGCTGGCCCTCGCAATGCCTCCTGAGATGCTCCTGGACCTCTTCTGGGCACCTAGGTGCCATCAGGGCATGGCCCTAAATCACTGTGCATGAGTGAAAACTTTGAGAAAGCAGGAGACAAGTAACATTTCTTCCCCAGTTCAGGAGTTTCAAGGCAGCGTTAGGATTCACTGAGGAGCGAGTGGTTTGTCAGCTCTCAAAAGCTAAGGGAGTTATTCTGCTTGGTGTGATGATGGTGCATGCTCACCTTCTGAGAGGCAAAGCAGCCGTAGCGTCTCATCTTCCAGTACTACTACATTCAGCCTTTCGCCTGGCTCCTTCCAGTTCTCCGTGGCCAGCTTGCTCTAGACTAAAGCAAACCTTTGAAGGAGAAGGAGGTGCCTTCCCTGAGCCAGCGAACGAGGGAGAGCTCTGCAAAGCTGCTCTAACGAAGCGAGGAGAGCTTTCCTCCTGCTTGCTGCAGAGCTGGGCTCTTTGGCACCCCCCGTTTATTAACCCTTGCTCTCACACCTGTTCTCACTCTCGCACCTCCAGAGCTCCGGAGCAACTTCTTGCACCTCCCACAAGTGCACATGCTTTTGCTCCAAGAGCCTCCCTGGATTTCGGACCTGCGTGTGATCGGAATGAATTAGACTTGGCTGAGGCATGGGATTATTGCAGACCTGTCACTTCACAGTATGTTCCTGTTACAGCCCACACTCATGTCTGCTAGTATTTTAAAGTAAACTTTAATTAGCATTTTCCGAAGAGTGTGAATAAATTGTTTTGTTGTTGGTTTAGGTTTGGTTTTGTTTTAAGGAAAAGAGTGTTTACTCACCAAGGACATGTTTCCAAACTCTTCAACCACTCTAGTCCTGGTTTTCTGATATCTCACTGTGCGTATTACTGTGAAGCTCTGTGTGGTGCTGTTGGTGGGAGCAAGGTTGCTCAGCAGTGGGGTGGAATGTGCCATGGAGACATGTGCAAACACTGGAGTATTTCAGGGCCACGTTGGAGTAATGCTGTCAGACTCCTGATGGCCAAGTGTCACCCATTTACTAGCAAACTATTCCAGGAGAGTCACACCAGGCTAAGTAGGTCTGTGGCTGCCTTGGTTCGGTGTAGAAGCTCCTTGACCAATAGTCCAGTGGGCAAGGCTTGGGCTTAGTGCCCTCAAAGGTCTTAAATAGCTTCTGTCTGACAGTGCTGCAATCCAGCAACAGTGGAGGGATGTCCCCCTTATTGTAAATAACATGTCTGAGATGCTCTTTGCAAGGCCTGTTGAGCATGTTTTCCAGCCTTCACTCCAGAAAGGGTGAGTCAGGTATCTGATGTGGTCCAGAGATCTGCTCATAGACAGCAAAGGGATGCAAAGGACGTTTTGTACATGGCTGAATTCCTGCAGGATAACTTTACTGATGAAATTAAGCGTATTAATACTGTATAAAGGTTTCTACCTAACCAACCCATTTACTAGACTGAATTTGTGAAAGTGGTGGAATAATGGATTGGGAAGGGATGAGCTACAGACCTGTTCGCCCTCTTTATGGGGAGAGCACTAAGGAAGGGCTGGGAAATCAGGCTGGGACTAGGGTGTTACCTGCTAGCGCTGGCACGAAGTAGCAATCCCCACCCCATATTGCCTGTTTTAAAAGGTGGTATGTGATGTGAGGAAGGTAAACCCGCCACCTGGAATACTGGAGGCAGGAAGAAGTAAACTAGCAGTGGGGGAAAAAGACTAAATTTAAAGGCCTGAGTGGTAAGCAGAATTTTTCGGAGGAAAGAAGGTGTTGACTTGGGTGAGCTGTGAGGATTCCATTGGCCTTTGCATTGCAAGGAAATGTACTTGAGCAAAAGTGCTGGTATGAAGTATTCAGGCACATAGATTGACTCCTTTTAGTTTCACCCATGCATGGCTTAAGTTCCACCCATCTTGTTTAAACAAACATATTTGGTGGGGATAAGGCAAGGAAAATCCTGTTCTCTGCTTGTGTTTATTCTCCAGCAGGGACACTTGAAACACAGATGGAGCTCAAGGCATTAAGTTTTAACAGATCCAAATCAATTTGATGTGCCCTTAAAAAACCCCACAGTCATTTCCAGCGGCATCCGCAGAGCTGCTAACGGCCGAGTGTGTGCCCAGCCACTACCTGCTGCAGGTATTGGTTTTCTCATACTGAAAACCATACTTTTCCTGTCATGTGAAGGCTTGAAGTGTGGCTTTTTGGTGGCATCAACACAAGAGCACCTTTAGAAGTTACAAAGTGGTGTTATCTGGAGTATCAACATGGGAGCAGTAGGGCAGTGGAGACCAGGTTGTCATCTTGTGTTTCTAAACCAGTTGTTCCCAGTTTCCTGATGAGACCTCTGTCAGTGAGTGCCACATAAAAGGGCTCCCTGTAGGTGGTCAAAAAAAGGATAACATCTGGAAATTGAAATGCCCAATTCTCTGACCCGTCAGTAGTGAAAATGGACTACCTGCACAGCTCAGCCCTCAGTCTCTTCCAGCAGTTCCCCAGAAGATACAACCCACTGCTCGAAGGAGGACCCTCTGCCTACTGGGAAATACTGGAGAAGAGTTGGCCCCCATTGCTTCCTAGTACGAGATGGGGGGATGCAAGAGAACTGGCAGCCCATGCTGTACTTGCCCACTGGTGTATGGCATAGTCCTCATTTGTGTGAAAATACATATCTGATGTCTTGAAAAATAACAGGAGGCTTCAAAATAGGAAGTATTGCTCTATTTATGCCACTTCTGCTTTATTCCTTCCCCCAAGGTCTCATGGAAGTGATGGTGGGAATGGACCTCAGGAGGTCTGTAATCCAACCTCCCATCTGGAGCAGGACTGTCTCCAACACCAGATCAGGTCAGCCATGGCCTTGCATACTCAAAGCTTGATCACTGCTGTGGATGGAGATGTCACCACCTTTCTGGGTGACCTGTTCCAGGTCTGTGCTCCCCTCCTAGTGCAATTTTTTTTTTCTTAATGTCTAGTCTGAACCTCATAAGCCACAATACGTGACCATTGCTCCTACCTGCCATTACCAACAAGAGTGGCCCTGTTGTCATTGCAGCTCCCCTTCAAATCCTGTGGGCAGGAGCTTGACTGTAGAAGGTGACACTAATTTCCCTTTTTTACTGGTTCTGTGTTCAGGAATGACTCTTTGTGATCCTTGGCATTGCTACTGGAGGAGAAAGCAGTTTTCTGTGGCCATGAACTCCCCAGCTGGGGAAGAGCTGTGCCAGATCCAGGCCCTATGGGAAGGGTGGGAAAGTCCAACCCATGCAAGTCCATAGGGCAAACTGTTTCCTTCTTTCTTCCATGGCTTATTCTACTGAAATCAAAGAGAGAGACAGAATTCAGTAGCTATTAACATTGATTATTAGCATAAAGGATTATAAGGGACTGAGCTCTGATCAGGAAGCTCTAATGCAGGTTCCCAGTCTTCCCTATTATCTTCCCTGCTATCTTCCCCTTCTTCTGGCTCTCCTGGTCTGGTTGCTGCATGTTGCTCCATCCTGGGGAAGCAGAGCACTCAACATGTTGCTCACCTCTCCTGTGACCTCTCCAGTGCCACACCTTTGTTGGATGACAGCAACAAAAACAGCACAGAGAATTCCCAAAAGGGTGAGGACTCCTTAATCCCTTCAGAAAACCAACCCGATACTTCGTGGGTGGGTCTCTGCTAGTCTCAAAATAAATTAACATCTCCTTCCTCATCCACAGCTCTCTGCCTTTCTGATCACACTAAACACAAGTGCCAATCTCATGTGCGTCTGGCCAGTCTGCCTCCTTGTTTGCAAAGGTAGTGCTTCATGGGGACAAGGGTCTTACCCTCTTAAAATCCCAGCCATTTTCCCTTTTCCTAGTTCCACATATGGCTATTTAATCATGGGTCATGTCTGTCTAGCAGCCAGTGAGACAGCCTCCTCATCACCACTGGCTTAGATTGGTTGACAGTTTTGCTGCTTCTTCAGTGACCTCCCTCAATGTTTTCTGTAATTGTGTTTCTCTTTGGACTGAATCCTTTGTCTATTTATTTAGCATCTTTCCTCCATACTGTTTTTTGTACAGTCACATCACCATGGTATCGAGGCTCACTGTTGTCAGCAGTAGACGTTAACCATTGAGATGTTGGAGAATTTGCCTCCATTTTCCAAGAAAAGGGCTGAAAGAAGTCAATTGTCCAGGTTATGTGATACATTGCAGGTGAGACCAGACTCATGGACCCCGTTCCTGTCTAGTCAGATCATCCCCTCCATTTGGTGCTTCAAGACATGTTCCATAGGGCAGACCCCAGCTCACCATCCCTGTCTTAAGAAATCTTGACGTTTTCCTGCCTTTCCCTGGATTTGTAAGGTTGTGATTTATCAAGCAAGAACATAGCAAACCAACATCTTGTTCTACAGCTTCGCTGCAGGGATGATTCATATGGACTGCTGATGGCATCTGGCTCCAAGTTTTGGCTGCTCTTCTGGAAATAGTGAGTTCTTTGTCGATATCTGGTCATTAGATGATGAATCTTTGTTTGCTCTCACCTGAACTTAATTCAGGCTCAGGTGCCACACATCTTCATTAATCCTCTTAGCCCTGATTTGGTTGCACCCTCTTACCTGAAAGAAAGGAATTTGATAATACACCAATGAAATGAGCTGCAGCGATCTGACATTCAAACCCAGACAAACAAAACTCTCTTGACTCACTTGGAGAAAAAACACATCAATTACACTGTCAGTTGTATTTGCCTTGCACAGTCCTGAACCATCCCAAGGCTGAAACATGTGCTGTCAACGTCTGGGGCAATGCCTCTGCGGTTAAGGATGTGCCCCAGTTGCTGGGATGGACTAGGGACAGAGCACGCAGAGGTGCATCCATGGGCTGAACAAGGCTGCAGGAATGCTGAGGAGCAAAGTCTCCAACACACAAATGCCACAAAATCTGACTGAGTTCAGCAAAGCACATTTTGTAAGCTTGTGCTTGTTTTAAAAAAAAAAAAGAGAGGAAAGGAAAGGAAAAAAAGAAAGAACCTGCTGGAAAGGAGGAGTTTCCCAAGTTCCTGCAACATCAGACACTGCCTGCATTCCTGTGCCATGAGGACAGTGTAGTCCAGAAATGCTCGCTTCATTTGTTTTTCCCCCGGCCTTTGCTTCTTTCTTACGTCCAGCAATTTGCACTGTATGGCAATGCTCTCCTCTCCAGTTCCTGGGGTTAGAATAGAAACTTTGCTCCTTACTGTAAGCTGGGAATAGCTGGCTGTGTGCCCATGCAGGGGAGCAGAGGGAAAGCGCCCTGCTCAGGGCCTGGGCTTGCAACACCCATCGCTCTTGTCTCTTTTCCCAGCGCTGCTGGTGCATCACTTCCCTGAGCTCGGAAACCTGCCATCGCAGCTCTCAAGAGCAGCTTTCCTCCCGAGGCCAACGAGCAGTGAATAAGGAGGGTATTGTTTTGCTGTCATCTACCTGTGCACGTTCGATGGGAAAAATTAAAACAGACACGAGTGGATTAGGTGTCAGAAAATGTCTAATTATGGCTTACAAAATTACCATCTTAGTGGCTTGTGAATGGAAATGTGCAGGGGAACCCTTTATCGGTGTAGTCTCCAGCTTATCCCTGAAAGCCTCATCTCCAGAGAAAAAGGGAAAGGAGCAAACCCACCAGAGCAGTCCTCTACAGCTGTGGAAGATGCAGACAGTCCAGATCCCATCGTGTCTAATTCCTTGGGAGCAGTCTGTGCCCTATATTTCAAAACACCCTGTCTCATGGAGGACAGCAAAAGATACTCAGCTATTCAGTATATAGATTGTCTCTGCCTGCTCTCAGCTCCTTGAGGCGCTAACATGGTTTCTGTCATGTTTTTTGCTGAATGGTGGGCATCAAT
This sequence comes from Haliaeetus leucocephalus, assembly GCF_000737465.1. Lineage (NCBI taxonomy): Eukaryota > Metazoa > Chordata > Aves > Accipitriformes > Accipitridae > Haliaeetus > Haliaeetus leucocephalus. The sequence continues at coordinate 4,040,083 of NW_010973316.1, read as the reverse complement.
GCTGTTCTTTGCACCGCCACAGTGCTTGGAGTCTGTGCCTACATGTGCAATGCTTCAAGAAATTTAGATGGAGGCCTTCACCCCACCAAATTTATGATTTGATGTCTTAATGGTTATGGTTTGGTTATGGTTTCATGGTACATAATGATTTAATACTTCTCACTTTTAACAATTTTCCATTAAATGCAGGGATGACGGCAAACAGATTTTGCTCTCAGTTTTGAGCATAGTACGTATTACAGTATAACTTCTGTATGTTTGTAGCCTATATGACAAAGACTGTCCCCAGTGCTGTCTGCCAAGGCATGGCAAGGCAGAGGTGTGCCTCCCCAGTAGGTAATTACTTGCTTAGCAAAAGTTACTGGGAGTTTTTAATGGACTTTGTGTGCATGCAAAATATATATATGCACAAATAGGAATTTATCGAGATTTTTTCCAGCAATCTCCTTAAACCTTTCAGAGTAAGTACTTCAGTGAAACTTCAGTGCAACAACAGGAAAAGTATGACAACTTTTTTTTTTAAACTTTCTGCAAGGTAGCCAAAATCTGGCCTTTCATAACAGACTAGCTGCATCCTTGACTGTTGGAGAGCCTGTACCCCTCCCTTTCAGTAACTAATATCCCATCCATAGTATGTCGTATCCATCTTCCTGGAGGCTCAGAAGCCAAGTGCTGCTGCAGAGTCCAAGGGCCAAATCTTGGATCAGCTCAGCTTGGTATCATATAGGCCATACATGCAAAGGCTTTTCCTCCTACTGACTCATGAAAATAGGTGTGCCCTCAACTTCTTTTGGAGCATTTAAGTGGAATAACTCAAATGGAAAGGGAACACCTTATACCTTGCCTTGTGCACTTGTTACTGGTCTTGCCATGGCACTGGTAAAGACCCAGAGTTTTAGTCCTGCCTTAGAGAGATCCTGGGCACAAGGTTGCATGGGGAGTTGTTCAAACTGGGTTATGTTTTACAGGAAATAGTGTTTGGTCATTTTATGTTTTAAAATGGATTGCAAGGGATGCATATCCCTGGGCTTCGGATCTTTATCCTTTGAATATTTACCTGTGCAAACCTAATGATTGTTCTTCTCAGCTTTTCTATGCAATTTCCTGTAATGCCTTAATTTTGTAACCGAGATGAAGTTCTCCTTGAGAAAATGCCTGAGCTACTACAGTAGGTACACAACCTGGACCACTACCAACCCTAGCAGTAACAAGTCAGAAAATTGTAGTAACTTTGAGAGCAAAGTTTTGTAGGAGTGGATGAATAAGGATACAAGGCTCGCCAACAGAGCTGAACGAGTCACCACAATACCCGAGATGGCTGGGGATGCATGTACACAAAAAACTTGTAGGCTTGGGCTTGTCTGTCTTCTCCTTTGTTTCCATATTCATACAAACTTGTAGGTTTTCAGACAGTTAATATGAAAGCTTTAACTGAATCTGCTGGAATCAAGACATTTTCATCAAGGAAAGGAAAGGTGCTCCTCCAAGGCAGGTGGGCAGGTATTATATGCCAGCAAAGTGAAAGGCTCTACTGCACTTGTATGGGCTTTTGCAGGCAGAACTGCACTGACCTGGCCACCCTCCCTTCCAGCTGACTGCATCGCAGCACATTTGAAACCAAGAGTTGAGGGATGGCTTTGGCAGGTGATGCTCTCAGCACTGCTCAGCATATTTGCTCAAGCACAGCTTCTTCAGATTGCATATGTCCTGCTTAGGCACAAGCCTGCAAATGGCTGCAGCTATCATACCCACAGGTATAGCTACCATTAGAAATGTGGTCTGAATATTGGGGGCCAGTTTGGGGTCACTGAGGCCAGTTTTTGGACCAATGACCTTAGCCCGAGCAGATGTTCTGGTCCTAGTTGTAGCTATTCTCATGAGATAGCTTTGATGGCATGTCTCTGTCACTCCACATGCAGAGCGTGACCTGGAGAGCCAGTTTACACACGTGAACATCAGTGCTGCTTTTGGTCAACTCTGTGCAGTGTTTAACATCCTAAAGGAGGAGACCTGACCCCAATGTGGTGAACAGCAAAGTCCCTGTGGGGCTGATATTTCGCAGGACCCTCCCAGAAATACAGCTTGTCAGATTTACGGTGCAGCTTCCTCTTTTCCTTTGGTGCAAAGTTGTTCTTTTTTTCACGAAAAATTACCTTTTTCATGTGCACATCTGCTTTCCACCCCAAATCTTGGTATTTATGTATCATACTACTGACAACCAAGCTGTTCTGGCTGAAAACCAAAGTATTTTTGTGCAAAATGGCATTAGCATGTCTCATGGGAATTGTGGTTTTCAGTACCTTCTGCTTCCTTTCTCCTTTCTGGGCCAAGTTTTGTTGCAACCTGCAGCTCTCAGGATGTGCATAGACAGAAAGAGTGTGTGTGCTAAGCTAGGAAAGACTTTAGCTTTCAAGGTCTTATGAATTTCAGTGAAAAAACTTAGACTACAAAACAAAAGGGGGGGGGGAAGCCTTAAGGGACAAAACCTGAAGCACAGTGACACATTTTTGAGTCATGATATTTTACTGAAAGATATTTTTTCTCCTGTGGAAAATTCTGATAAAACCAAAATTGCATGTCAGCATTTCCTGGAGGAAAATCCTTTTCCTCCAATTTTCAGTCTAGTCTATTCCTATAACAAGAAAAGTTTTGACTGTAGTTGGCTTATGTGGGATTTTAACAACCAGCCAAATGCATCAAAAACCTTCAAGATATTTCATAGAAAAATTCTCTTGAGTTTCATAATGTTTGTCCAGCATCCTGAAATTCAGGAAAGTATTTTGATACCTGAAAAGTTTATTTGCAGAATTACCGAGTCGGATGTGTAGCTGGCTGAAATCAATCTACCTCCATTGACTTTAGTGCTACAGTGATTTACAGCACCGGTGAGTGTCACTCAGTGATTTGAGCTTGCAGTTTGGTGTGTGTACAGCCATCAAAATCAGGGGCTGCTCGATACGCCCAGCTTGTGCTGCTTTCATTTGTTGATATCGGAAAAGTGGTATAATGTGGCTGCAACTGTTTATATAAATGTACTTGTTTCCATGAAGGGATAGGCTTTTGAATTTTTTTTGTGGAGGTTGTTTTTGGTTTTTTTTTAAACTATGTCCACTATGTACCAGTGGTTTTCTGGTATTAACTGTGTTTTGTAAATTATAGCACCTCTGCTGAAATACTGAGAACTGGGTGCATGCTAGTTCCATCTGAGAAGAAAAAAGAGCTTTTTTCAGTTGAAAAGTTCCTCTTGGTGTCAGAAAACAACGCATTCAGCTATGCCAATCCATGGAAATCACTGGTTGTGTTTATACAGCAATTAAAGGGGGATTACAGCCACCGCAGAGCTCGGCACCCCGTCCCCTCCCCTGCACGCACCAGGAGCCTCAAAGCCACATTGTTCCCTGTAGTGTCAACACCAGCCCGGGGACAAGGCGGGTCATGAAAATGGGAGAGGGTAGTTTCTGCCAGGGAATGAGATTAAAAAAAAAAAACCAAAAAAAAAACCAAATCAAAATGGTGGGGGAAGGAATGATAGGTTTTCTTCTTCCTCAGGTGTTTTCCATGGCCATCCTTGGTGCAGGGCAGCAGGGAAGGGAAACATCCTTTCCAAGTGCACCCTGGAAATCATCCTTCAGCGGACGTATTGGACAAGGCGCTGTATGAGCACGTGGGCAGAGGCTGTCCTTGCCCTGAAAGTGTTGGCTTAGCGTGAAGGACCCTGCTTTGGAGGTGGCATCCTGAGGGCCTGTGTTCCTGCTCTGCTCAGAGGTCTTGCCAAACCCTCACACTGGGGATGGGGTGAATCACGGAGGCGAACACGTGTCTCCCTTTTGGCAAGATCCCTTGGGTTCAGTGCAGCGGGAAGGCCACCAGCGGAGCCGGATTCCTGCTCCCCATGGAAACAGCCTCTCGTAGCGCCCATCCCTGCCCAGACAGCTCTAATCCTCCCTCTGCGGTCACCCCGAAGAGCCTCCTGACTCACTTATTAGTGAGGATCTCCCTTTGGCAAATATTTATGAGAGGCTGCTTTGCGGGGGGGTGGTGAGCCAAGACGGGTGGCAGGGGGCCCACGCCACGGAGGAGGCACTGGTGGGGACAGGACAGGGCCACAGCATGGCCGCGGGGGCCCTGCAGCCTGTGGGGCCACCGCAACTCCTCCGTCACCCTCCCGTGTAGGGGAGACGTGGCTGTGCTCCCCCAGGTTGCAGCATCCCGACCTCTGCTGCCAGCAGCAAACATTTAAGACAAGCATTGGGGTGACTGAGCCAGGAGAAGATGATCCCCCAGTGACTGGGAGTGTGGCTGGAGATGGGGAGACGGGGATTTTGCTCAGAAAAAAGAAAACAGCTTTTCTTGCAGAGAGGGGAGGTTTAGGGGGGAGGGGGAGCCCTGCTCCACACCAGGTACAACCCCAAGTGCTGAGGAGCCACAGGCTATGGCTGAGAGACAATGCCTTTGCAGTTAAATGGTCAGAGAGCTCCATTCTCAGCTCTCAGATACTTCTTTAAGACCCACCAGAAAACAAAATCCAGCATTTATCCTGTTTGCCTCATGGATGATGGATGGAGAGTTGTCCAGAAAACATATTCTCTGGACACAGCAAGCAGCAGGAGAGACGCTGCTCCCTCCCCCATGTAGGGTGTAGATTCGAGCCCATGCACGGGTTACCCTGATGCTTGCACGGGTGTTTATTTCCACAAGTAAATGTATTTTCACTTGGCTGTGTGACAGGAGCTGTTTTGGGTGATGCTGTGGAGGATGTGGGCTGAAGCCCCCCGAGCAGAGCCAGCATGCAGGCTGGGCGAGCAGCGCCGGGCGGGGATTTACAGCCCCGGTGGGAGAAGGACCCAGGTTAGTACCAGAGAGGGAAAGGGAGGGCAATCGCAGAAGCAGAGGAGGAGGCCTGGGTGCTAGGGACAAAGAGACAATGCATGCATGGTGCCGCCAAGTTTTGACACAGCGACTCAAAGTGTGGAACTGTGAGAAAAGCTCGAGCAACTGATGAGAGATGATCCCGGCAGGGACATCTTGGACAGACCGGCAAGAGTCAAAATGAGTCACGAGGCACTTCCTGCCCAGCCCCTCCATCCGCGGGAGGTGCGTGTTGGTACAGATCAGGCTGCACGTTCAACCCCCAGATCTCCGTTTCTCTGAGTGCTCAGAACTGCATAGCCAGGTTTGTAGCTGAAATTCATAGTGAAACTGGTGCTTGCCCCACCCACGGCGGCACATGAGCCTTGGGCAATCTCTGCAAAGAACATGGAGATCTTCAAAGGAATTGAAAAAGAAAACACCACCACCAAAAAGAAAACAACAACAACAACAACAACAACAACAAAACCCGCAAAAAACAGGCTTTGGGAAAGTAACAGCTCCTGTCCCAGCTTTTGGTTGGACCTTGGTCATGGCCACAGATGCACCAAACCTAAGTGCCTCACTCCTAAAGATGACAGCACCTAGGTCTGTAAGTACCTGTGCATATAGGCGTAAGCTCACTTTTTCTTTCTTTTCCCTCTGCAGCATGCAGTCAATCATGCCTTACGAAGGAAAGGTGAATGTGAAAGTTTGAGGGGCTTTGTTACTCTGCTAATGGCATGTAAAATAAATGGGGACCTGAGGACAATTGAGGTGGAAGTAATAATCAGCCTGAGGGTAACATCCTTCTCCCTGGCCAGGCAGCATTGAGAGCATCTGTGGAAATGAGTTGACGCTACATAGTGCAGCACAGTAAGTAAACGATATCTGGAGCCTTTTGCAGCATTTTTTTCCCTTTTCTATATCCCCATATTGCTCTTTCACACCCTGTAAACTGGCTGGTGGAAAAGGAGATGTGCCTTCACTTGGTTAGGGGCCATTAAGGTTTTGGGTTGCTTCTGAAGTCCCTTTGGACGCACATCCCATGTCCATTGTTATAACAGAGTGATGCCGGTTAAAGAGGTAACACCCACTGTCAAAAACCTTGGCAAAGACAAAAAAAGTGTATCTTCAACTTGCGTTGAGCCTCAGGTTTGCCTCTTCTGCCTGCCGAAAGCCAGGAGGTGCCCAGCAGACTGCGTGGCTTGCAGGGGCATCTAGTGGCTAAATGCTGTACAAATATTCGGGGCATCGCGATGTATTTTCATATCCTCCTCTAATACCAGCTTCAACCAGCCCTCTCATCTTAAACAGGTTAGCGTCCCTCATTACACGAATGCAATAAATGCCTGGAGGTCAGAAATGTTGCCAATAATCCGATTTAAAAGCTATTCCTCTCACCGCTCCCCCCCTCCTCCTTCCCAAAATACCCATTTCGGATAAGAAGCAGAACTTTGCAGGTGGCTTCAAGCCTCCTTCTGTCAAACGTGTGGAAATAATGCTTAGTGGCAAGTGGCATCCCTTCACACATCACTGTGGCTTCCGCAAGCACACTGAGGAGCTGCTATGAGGAAGCCTGGGTGCAAACATCAGTTTGGAGGAAGCCTGGTACTACTCCAAGTTTTGGTTGCATGATTTATTTCGCTCGGGCATGGCTCAGCTTAAAAAGACCAAAGAAATCACCAAATTGGGTGGGAGGAAGAAAAAACATCATGTGACTTTTTGCAAAGCCAAAACTTCTTAGTGTGCTATGGGTGTTCAGGACCAAATCTGCCGCTGCCAGCAGCGAGGCGCCTGGGGAGACCGTGGCACAGCCATGCCTGCAACTGTCCCTGGCTCCAGGGCTGGGAAGGGGACAGGGAGGAGCAGGGGACACTGCAGTGACACCCAGTATTGCATTTGCTTTCTTTAAATCTTCAGAGGACGATACCTGTGGCAAACACTCCCTGAAAGTAGAAGTGCAATATAGTGTATTTGAGGCTGATAAACAAGGCTCTTTTGTAAGGATCCGTGACTCATGTCTCCTGGATTTTATAGGAAAATGCACATAAAAGCAATTACTGGGGTGTGAATTATTTCATTTCTTAATGGCCTGACAGTTTTGACAGCTCCTAGCTTGTTATCTATCACAAACTCTCTTGATCTCCTAACTTTAACATGACTTTTAATTATACTTTCATATGAGTAAAAGGACAGACAATCTATAGTCTGGTTTCCATTCAGTCTAACATAGTTAAACAATAAGGGAAACTTTTCCTCCTAGCAGGGTATAAAGGGTGATTTGGTTGTCTAATGTGGTAGATATATTAAAAAATAAATCACAAAGAGTTCAGAGTTTGTACGAATGGATCCGTGCTTTCCTCCCTTCCCCTTCGGAGCTGCTGGGAAAGCCTTCTCCTCTGGCCGTGAACCTGGCTAGCCTTTGCTACGCCTGTCTCTGCTGATGGAGGTTTGAGTTTGGAGTGCAGCTGTGGGTGTTATTCCCAGGCAGTGTCCCATCAGGGAGAGGACTCCTGGGAAGGAGATGGGGACATGAGGAGGTCCCTGAGGGGCTCAGCTCCATGCTGGGCACGGCAGAGGTACGGAGGTTCCCCCATGTCCCAGGCTATAGGGAGGCTTCAGAGCTCTCTCTGGAGACTCCAGTTTAGGGCAAATTTATTTTCATGGTGGGAAAAAAATGTCTTTTGGTGAGCCTTGTAGAGCTTTTGGTTTCTTACCCAGTCTGAAACATGTGCAAGGTTCCTCAGTGTAACAGCAGTTGCTTCCCAAAATTATCACAAATCTAGCTAATTGCTCTCCAGAGTTAAAAAAGAAAAAAAAATTTAAATTCAGAATTTCAAAAATAAGAAATCATTTGATCACCACAGGCCTGAGTTACCAATGCCTTTGCGATGTACCTTGCTGTAAGGGCAGTAAGCTGCACTACCTCACCTAGAAGATGCTTTTCTTTTCCAAGACACGGGCTTGCCTTCCCTGTCCTGCCGATGCTTGGCAGCGTCGTGCATCTTGGCCCCCATGGCCCATGTTCCTCCTGCTCAGCCCCTGGTCCAAGAGTAATGCCATTACAGGCCGGTGCTAAGAGGCTAGATATATTAAGGATTATAAAGAACTTGGAAGCTATAGTGATGGACATCACATACACTGAAAGAGGTAAGATGTGAGCTGGAAATAAAGTGTAAATCAAAGTTAGGAAAATTACACTAAAATTACAATAAAAGCCACAATGAACAAAGTTACAAAATAAGTTTACTGTGTGCTTCCAGACCAGTCATTTAAAAGTTAGGAGGGACCAGGGTTAGGGATTCTTGTACAACACATTTTTTTTCTCCCTGTGTATGTGCATTAAAACACATTCTTTAATGCCATCACCATATATTAATTTTTCCATATGACCTGTTATGAGCATCTCTTACAATATTGTAAAAGAACAGCATATATGACCAGAAGGCCTCTGGAGTTGCAGAGATATTAAATAGATCCCATACATCAGTTGTTTGTTGGCCTGTCTAGTGACAGGCCACTCTTTATCTTATGATAAAATAGCATGTTAGGGAAATGCCTCTCTCAACTGTGTTTCTATAGAAAATGTTTTTGTAGAGAGAAAATATAAGGAAAAGGTAAGATGAGAAAAGTAAAAAAAAATAAAGTAACTTGAGAAATTCAGGGGCAATAAATCACCACACCAGATGGTATTCATCTGTGAATGCTGTGCAGAGCTATCAATTTAAAAAATTGCACAGGAGCGTGTCATTAAAATGCAGACATAATATCTGCCCATTTTCACTGCCCATCTTGATGGTGCCTGAGCAGGTAAGAGGTGACTTGGTTCTACCTGTCCAGTTCTAGGTGTCTTCAGAGCCCACCCAGCATCCCCACCACAGCCTTTGAAAATTTGACTCGGTGGATTATGTGTCTATTTACTTACTAACTCTCTTAATTACAGTGAGGAAGTGCAACTAAATAGGTGTATTCTGAATATTATTTTAAAAATCCATGAGAGATTGATTTACAATGTTCTTTCTGCCAACTTACACTCCCACAGAGAAAAATGCTTTATGTTGAGCTCACATGCCTTTTGTCCTAGGTTTTAGAGGGCTTTTGGATGTGTTGGCCCCATGTATGAAGCGACAGCCTGTGATACACCTACATGTGGTTCTGGAGATCAGGAATGAAGTCTCATGTTGCCATCAATGTGTAATCCAACGGAGGCTGCTCTTGCTGTCAAGACCACTTCACAGACCCAGCCTGTTCACTCTGAGTGGGGCTTTTTGGTTAATTCCCATGGCTGGGGTACAACAGGTGAGAAATTGTATGTCTTAAGCCAGTCTTGGGTCTACAAGATAGGGCATCATCAGTGAGAAAGCAGTCCCAGCTCTTTGGTGGGAGCTACTTGCTCTCCCAGAGAAAAATGTTATGTAGGGACCAAGCTGTAAAATACTGGGAGGGTGCAATCAGCATGTCAGCTATAAGGAGAAAAACCCCAGCTTTATCTAATTTGGGATTTTTAGCAATTATTTGAAAGCGTTGGCAAAATAACGGACATAAGGAAATCCAGGAAAACATGTAGAAGAAGGTAGCACATGGATTATGAAGCTCACACTGAGAGCTTGGGAAATTGCAGTCTGCATAAACGGGGACTTCAGTGACATTAAGTAAACCCCTTCATCTCTTGAATCCTATTTTCTCTCTTCCTTACCTTGTGGATCATAGTGTGAGGATAAATTCAGTAAAAGACTGTGAAGTTAGGGCAGGTACACAGTTGCATAAAATAAGGGAGTCCTGGCACTCGGTAACCTGCGATGCGGTTCTGCTGTCATTTAAGATTTGGTAAAGAAAGGGAAAATAAAGGCTGGTTAGGAAGCCATGGCTGTGGCAGCGTGCAGACATTTCTGCTCACTGCAATCGGAGCTCCCTGCCGTGCCGGCGACACAGCTTAATAAGTGGACTGAGAAACAGGGCCCTGGGGACCAGCTTTTGCCTGGTGGGAAGGAAGGAAGGAAGGAGTGGTGTGCGTACACAGGGATGCAAGCTGAATTGGGTAAACTCTCCGTATTGGCTTGTAATTGAGAAAATATCTCCCCTCTTTTAGATTAAAGTGGGAGATGCTGGCTTCATGCCCTTGAGTCAGGTTTAGAATACATTCGGAGTGTGGGTACTTTTTTTTTTAATACTTAAAAAGAAAAAAAGTGTTGTTTCATTCGCCAGTCCTAAAATGATGATTTGTAAAGAAAAGAAAATTGATTTAAAGGCCACAGGAACAAATTGAGGGGTCAATTTTTACTTTAATTCCAACAATTAATTAAGGAACTTTTCTGGAGAGGTTTGTAAAATGAATATTGATCTCAGATTTCGGGCACTCTGCAGTCATGTCTCCCTCCTGGTTTATATCCTCCCATTTTGATTTATGGATTGGGTTTAGCACTAGTGGAGCTACATGACAGGGCTGCTCAGCAGCACTGTGCGAGCACTCATCCAGAGAGCACAAAGCTCATTGCAGTCATCTGTACAGCAGAGCCGGAATATTTTAACAGCATGAGCAATGGATGTGTCACGTTCGGTGTGTGCTTTAATGACCAGGAGTCATCTACTGCTGTCCTGCCCCAGCTCACCCTCCTGGCTTCCAGTAAATGTTCATCTGAGCAATGTTTTTGTCCCTAAAGCAGTGTAAAATGAACTAAATTCTGCATTGTTGGGAGGGCAAGAATGCATTTGCTACTGGAAGAAGCAGAAATAGTTGATAGCCTTTATTTTAAAGGAAACTTGTCTGCAGAAGGACTGCCAAGGTTGTGTTTGGTTTTTCTGAGTTGTTTTGGTCAGCTGGGTTGGGATTTCTTCATGGCAGGGCCGGGATCTGTCGCTGCCGGCTATCTCTGATGGCTGAAGAAGCAGTGCTTGGGGGAGGTGTGGGTGTGGGCACGGGCGGGCAGAAAAGCTCCTCCTGGTACCTGCTGCAGATGGGTTTGCTCCTTTGTGCTGTCCTGCTCCATAGCATGGGTACTGCAAGGCTGGGCAGAAGTGCAGCATTCTGTCCCTGAAGAGTGTGCCTTTTCTCTTCCTGCTAGTATCCCATCCCATCCCATGGGGTAGCAAAAAGAAAAATCCTGAAATACTTACAGAAAAAAAAAAACACTAAAAAAAATTAAAACTATGTCAGAGGTGACATTTTCTCTTTTATTATATTTTCTTTACTCTCTCTCTTATTCCTGCTCCCTGTGAACACTTGTTTTAAGCCAACAGATTTCAGAGGCGTGGATATAGCAGAGATAGAGGTGAAGGATATAGCTCTGTTTTCCATTAACCTTTGCTGTGCCATAAACAGAAAATTTTGGGAAGAGTTAATCTGAAGAGCTGCCCTTAGCACTTTACCAGTTTCCCTTCTTCTTGCAGATGCCCCTTATGCTGTCTACAAAGCACAGATTTCTCCAGCTGAGTGAGATGAGTTTGCCAGGAAAAACACCTCTGCCCAGGAAAAGTTCGGTGATATGGAAACTGCCTCAACGTTTGCAATCCTACAGTAAGTGACAACATCAAACATCTAGTGTCACCTGGACCTAAACCACGTAGCATCAGATTTAATGCTATTGCTGCATGTAGAAGCCTGAGAAGCAAATTTGCAGCTTCAGAAAACGTTCCTACCTGCTCAGTATAAATCATGTTCACTCTTAGTGGGAGGATGATCAGTTTAACAGGTGAGAGATATTTAGCATAACTTAAAAAGATTAGGTGTGAATTCTAGTCACAGTGTAGCATAAAAAGTAAAAATCAAGGGGTTTAACATTGGGAATTACTGCATGGCTGAAAAAGTACCCCAACTATGAAATACAGCTGATATTTAGAGTCTTATTGTTTCATTTACTACTGCATTTACAGCACACCCAACTAGTTAGCCAACTACTTATAAAACATATTTAATGTTTGGAGGCACTCCGTATGGCTATAAAATGATTTTTAAGGGCATGCAAACATAGTGTGTTAACAGCATTGCACGCACTTGAGTTCGCTCTGGGAAAAAAACAAACAAACTCCCCTTTTCCAAGTAGACTCACTCATCTCACCCTGAGTTCTGTAGATGGGCTACACAACTCAAACTGGTTGACTTCCCAGCATTTGATGGGAACTACTTAAAAGGATAAACTTGAAGAGATCAATACCCCTTACGTACTGTAAGTGATGTAGCACCGAGTACTCCAGATCTGTTAAAAATTCTGCGATAAACGACTGCTCAGAAATTAAACAACGGGGGAAAAAAAAAACCCACACAGTGGTTGTAGGGACTTAGTCCCATTTCGTTGCACAGGGGATTTATCTGCAGCGCTGGGGGCTGATTATAATCTTTCAGGCAGGTTTTCCTCTGGTTTTATTCCTGATTTATACAGGTAGCAATGAAAACAATATCAGACGGAAAGTCTGTGAGCAGGCAGAGATGAGAAGAGATGCTGGAGAGAGAGGCACCCATGTGTGTGTTTATCCATTTATGAAAATGGGGAATCCAGAGGCAAACATGCTCAGCAGTCCCTTGGTGCAGATAATTGAAAGTGAGCGCTGAAAGCATGTGCTCCTCTTTCATGCTCCAAGGGTTAATAGTCTTCTGCGGCACTTAAGACGAAGCTCCTTTGAGAGTCCACATGATATCTCCTGCCTATCCCTCAATCATTACTTTGTTTCTCCTTTCAGTAAATTCTTACTATTTAGGAGAGAGTGGTGGTTTTTTCCCTGGCAAAACTCATGCTGGCTCACCCTTCACATATTATATTCATCAAGAGGCTCTACAGCTTTCCCTAAGGATCTTTGCTGCTATTTTTCCTGGTAGTGTGGGGAGGGACTGGGAGTCCTGGGAGAACCATTAGTTCCTTTTGAAAGGATTGATCTGGACCTGGCCTTCGTCCAGTCCCTCTGCTGCAGAAATTGTAAATTATCATTAAAAAGCATACATTATTTTTGTTAGCAGTTCAGCTACTTCATTCTCAGTTCCTTCAACTTTTCTGGATGGGTGCCATGGAAACCCAAGTGATTGATTATAATTTAGTGGTTGGGATTGAAAGGGCACTTCTTTATCGCTATCTGTACATCTCCATCAGCTCTGGGCATGGCACAGAGCAACCCAGCCCCAACACCCGGTGCAGGAGGGATGGTAGGATGTAGCAAGGGGACAGAGAACATGTTCAGCGTCAGCTGCCGAAGTTGCTCGGCTGTGCGGCAATGACAACAAGCTGCGTTTGAACTGGAGGCAGAGCCCAGCTTGCTGTCTGCTTCACACCTGCCTTAGGTGCATTGGGTCTCTGAACTGAAAGGAATAAAGGCAAAAGATGCCTCTCCTTCTGCGTGCTGCAGTATGAACATATTCATAAATTCAGGAACACATCAGGGCTGCTGAAGAGTGTTACTCTGCATTAGTCGTTTTGCTGTCACACCGAGGTGCATGCAGTGTCCCATGGTCTAGCTGGCTCCCAGCCTTCCTTGTAAAGCTGACGTATAAGACCAGGTCTTAAACTTGTTTCCCATTATCTAAACAACCCTTGCTTCTTTGCTTTGGGGCACTGCTTGCTGTTCTATTGGCATGGGAGTAGAAATAAGAACAGAGAGACTGAAGACTCATCAGTGTCTTCTCCGTGAATCCCTCCTCTTATCTGACATTTACAGATTTTTTTCCAGTTGCCCCAGAGATTTTCCTCAACTCAGTAGAAGAATCTCAGCAGAAATATTGCAATAAAAGAAGTAGTGACTCTGTGCTGCTCTATTGCATCTAGGAATGCTACACGTGCTATGCCAACAAATTTATAAGCCAGAGTAATGCAACAAGCCTGCTGCTACCTCACATCTGCATACACCTATATATAGCACACATAATGCTGCCTTACATTAACAGCAGGATGGCCAAATCACACAGGATAGCAAACTTTCTCTCCTGAGATTATTTTGCTGGTGCAGACACCAAGACTGAGACATTTAAACGAGAAGATGCAGATCCCTGGGGCTGAACATAAAATATTTATATGAAGAGACCGTGGACCAATAAATTTCAGTTATAAATGTTTACAGCTGAAGGTAGTAATAAATAACCTTCCAAAAGCAATATTTCAATTTGCACTCATTGTACTTGTACTACACGTTATATTTTCAGGAAACAATAATAATTATAGCAGGACATGGAAATAGCTCATGTTTAATGAATGATTACCCAGTTTAGTTGTGATTGTTATAACATCAGGACACAATTAAAACTGTGAAATGTTGTTTATTCTGGAGAGACATGGGGCTGTTTCTCCATGGCTACCATTTATATGTCCAACTAATGCATAATCTGTTCATTAAATTGTGACAGAGGTGGGTACACTTTAATAAATGTCAGACCACTCCTCGTTCTTGAATTTCCAGTCATCTAACTTCAGCTGTGCAGGCTTCACATGGTCTTTGGCAACAGAGAGTTAAAGCCAGGAGAAAATTTACTCTTCAGTGAGTTTAATGGCCATGTCCTACTGATCTGCAAGAAACCAAGTTCAGATCATCGCAGGTTGTTCTCCTCCTTCCCCTCTGCGTGTTCGCTGTACCCAATGTGGCTGCTTTCTCATTACTTAGGGCAATAGTGTTGTCGTCATCTTTAACCTGTGTATGTGTTGTAGGGCAAGGCATGGCTTTGTTTCACATTTTCATCTTACAATTAAACGCTTGAGGTGGGTTTTAAAGAGAAATACCTTATTTGGTGACACAGATGTACATGCTGTCCTGACATCCATGTCGGGTTGATCCAGCCTTGTGTGGTTGCAAGTGGACCAGTTTATGCTACATAAAAATGAGTCACTCTTGCTGTGAGGCAAGCAGCTGCTAATAAATTTGGTTGTCTATCTCACCTTCTGGTGACTGCAGCTGTCCTGTGGCAGGGACCAGTAAGCTCCTTCCAGAAGGGGAGAGCTCTTGGGTTGTCCATCTGGCACATCAACATCAGATAGAGAGGGAAATAATAGAGTTACAAATAACTCTATATTGACTTTGCATGCAAGTTGGAGAACTCTTATCTAACCTGAATCTCTAACAGATGGGCTTCACCTTTCCATAGGAATGGCAGCTGTACAAAACTGTTAAGCACAGTCCTTAGGCTCCTGTGGGCAATGCACAGAGAGGGAGAGGTATCTACTAAGGACACTTTACACCACATTTGTCATAGGATGCTGTGAATCTTCTCCTAGGGAGGCTTATTGCTTGTCACTGACTGTCAACAGCACTCTACAACGGTCTCCGACTGATCAGCTTTCCCTAGACAGACAGCTCTTTAGTGGCTAAATATGATGAGATGACGTCTGTCCTCTTTAATGTTTTTGATGTCCTCTGAGTGATTGTCTCCTGCCTAGTTGCACACTGTGATAATTTTTCCCTTCTTTTTTTTCTGTCTGTCTTTCCCCAGTACTCTGTGTCTGGCTGCCTTGATCTAGCCCACATGTCTCTATGGAGAAAAGACTGACTTTGGCAGGAAATATGTTTTTAGCCTTTCCCGGAGAGGACACAACTTACTGCAAGGATAGATGGGTGCTGTAGACAGGCTGAACCACAGTGCATGGTGCCTCCAAAGCCCTCTGGAGACAGGTCTCAGACATGTCTTGGCCAACCTGGTATTCAGGATACCCCTGGGTACATGAAGATGCCTGAGGGCTGATGCTTTAGAAGTGCGGCACCTCTCTAACTTCAAGGCACGAGTCTTTTTAATAGTGCTGTGACTGTCGGTTTAAAGATAAGGGTGAAACAAGGTCTGCAAGCACCAAGTAATGTACTGAACAAACTATCATAGCTAGCAGGAGAAAACAGAGAAGCCTCAAGTCACGCAAGCATGGAGTAGAAACAGCTTGTTAATAAAACCAGCAAATTTCAATGCTAAAACCAACCTGAGCACAGTTCCTCCAAGCCTAGCTAGATATGCAGCAGGTTAGCTGCAAGAAAATGTGATGGGCACAAGTAGACAAGAGGAGTTATTGGTAGTATGGGAGAGGTGATTAGTTGGCTTTCTCCTAAGTGAGAGGTGCCGGCAATTTATAATCTGGATAACTTTTTACTGGTTTTGCAGTTAATAAATGTTATGCATATTTCCCAGGCAATATCTAGATCCACTTGGTGGATGTTGGACTGCTGCGCTTGCTTCTAATGAAGTTTAGCATCAATGGGAAGGCTGTTCGGAGGCTGGGAAGGGGCGGCACTGGAGAAATGGTGAGGCAGAGTTAACTTTTCTTACGCTGTCCCTGGTCTGATGTGTTTGGTGAGCTGCCTTCTTTCTTTCTTTTCTTTTGTAAGAGAGTATAAGAAGACTGCCAGATTTCCCCCTCGTAATCTACATCTCCCCTAATAACTACCTGAGATAAATTTAGCCAGGAAACCAAACCGGTTGGGTTGCCTTTTAGGGGAAAGCAACCAATTTGCAGGCTTTGATCTTCACTACAACATTTGGAATGTACAAGGAGACAGAAAAAGGAGAAACAGGAAAATATTTGAATGCAGCCCTCCATGACAGCTCCCCTTAGCAAGCACTCCACCCAAGTGCCCCTCAGAGAGCCTTCAGCTGTTTTATCTCAGGAGTGACCATTAAATGGGCAGATGAAGACATCAAAGGCAAGACTAAAAGTAAGGACATGTCTGCTAAGGATGCACAGCATTTCCGCACTCCCCTCCACACTTCTGAACAAGCTCTTGTATGAGGTTATGACCCTCGTACCCAAAAAGGGTATTTCAGGCAAATTTTTCCCACTAATGGAAGCAGAAAGAGTATTTCCAAAAGCACAAAGGTAGCTCTGCTGCCATTGGTGAACTGCTCTTGCTCTTAAAGTCAAGAGTGCAGTTGAATGCTTCGGTGCATTGGGACCTTAGAGTAGATACGAGATCGTGCACTCTACACCTGCCCTCACAAAATGCATCAGTTTGGGCTCTCTTTCAGCTGCTTTTCAGTAGCTTTGTGCAGGACAGCTAGACAGATGGAAAGTTGGGCAAAAATGATGAAAATATTAATACATATTAAGGTTCCCATTAATTATTGAATTACTAAATCAATTATTGACGAATAACTATTAATATTTATAGCATCCAGATTAGTGATGGTACAACAACCATGATGGCATAATTTAACAAATATTTTTAAAATAAAACATTTAACAAATAACATTTCCACCATTTTTCCATCTTAAAAAAAGTGTGAAGGTTTAATGAATATATGCAGTCTTTTCTGATGTTTAAACATGTTTGTGTGTATTTTATTTTTATTAGGGATTGCTTTATTGTAGATTTTATCCTCAAGTTGTTTCCCAGTGAACTTCTACATTCTCTGTGGCGGAAAGAAACCTACAGCAAAATAAGCTTATAGTAACAGCACTATAAATCCATGGTGTAAGTACAGTAGTAAGTACATGCATAATATGGCTCTATTTCCTTCTACTGATTTCTGTTTCTGAAGTCTCTGTAACACAGTGATTGATGTATATGAAAACCATTTAGTACATATTATACTGGGGAGTCAAAATATTATTTTAAAGTTTTCCAAGTTATATTGATCCAAATTTATGTCAGAATCTCCTGAAAGGTTACATTGGCCTATGTTTCGCAATATTCATTTTTCATTGCAAAAGTTCCTAAATGACATTGCAGTAAAATCTAACATATATACACATACCAAAATGCAAAATTCCACAAAGAAAATTTCTGAAACAAAACAACAAGTAAAGTTTGCAGTTTCTGCAAAATGTCAGATTTATAAAGGCATGTTTGGGTTTCTTTGTCAAAAATTATTTGCTAATATTTTTATCCCCAAGAGGTTTATTCTGTTGGAAAAAAAGGTTTGGGGAGAGATCACTCCACCTGAACTTACGATAAGCCTGTGCCTGCCAAATTTTTAAGGCTCATCTGTAGGAACTCTTTCAACAGATGTTTGCTGTGAGTGATATTATAATGTTTTCTCTAAAGTATTTGACTGTGCTTCATAGGGAAAAATGATTCTTCGACTTCCTTCACAATAACATCATGTCAAAAATAGACTTGAGATCTTGTTATTTGTATTACTGAAGTACTGAATGGCCTTGCCTGAGAACAGGCTGTTCTAGCGTTAAATGAGTACCAAATTATGGTAGGAGATGGTCTTTGCTCTGAAGAACTAACACTGGAGGTAAACAAGACAGACAAGGAGAAGACAACAAATGGAGCATCCTAAAACTGCCACACATAAGTGGTGGAATACAAGTGGCAAACCTAAGCCATTTCCCAAAGTATCCCACCGTTTTCTGTTTATTCACCTCTCCTCCCCATGATTCCTCTCTGGCAGCCAAGATGGGCCTGGGACATGCTCCTGGTGACAAGAGGTAGAAAATTCCTACTTTGCTTCAGTGTTTATACTAAGAAATAAGCTTATTAAGGAAGCAGATCTAGAAATGCCCCAGGTAACTCAGCTGAAGATGAGCCAGTAGCAAATGAGGATGATTAAATTTATTCATTCAGTGGGTGGACATTCCTGTCTTGCAAACCATGATGACTGATCCATCATAAAATGTTGGGCTATTAAATTGCTATTTAGCAAATACAAACTGAAACACGTCCTGTATATCTGAAATGATGCATCTTTGCAAGGTGTGGGGGTCAAGCTGGCCCACCTGCCCATGCGATTGCTTTGGTTACCTCTTCATAGGCATGGCTAGTAAGGCTGGTCATCTACCCTGAAGCTCAGAAAGGAAGCTGGCTTACAGGTTCATTTTATTTAAATGTTTCTATTATAATTTATTTATTCTGGGGAAAAACAGTAACTGAAAATCTGCAGTTTTTCAAAGCATCGGATTAAGTTTCTAATTTCTTCATTATTGCCCTTTTCAGGATGCACATGCCACTCCATGTGAGTGCTCTGGACTTCAGTTTCTTCTGCCCTGGATCATATTTCAGCTGTAATCTCTGCCATGAATTTACTGGAGAATATGTAGAGTTTGTGAATAATATTTCCTTGCATAAAAGACAAGGTGATGCTTCTTTAGCAGCTGCTGTTCTTTGAACTTATCCGAGGGCATTTTCGGCAAGCGAGCTCTCTTCAGGATTCTGCTTCCTCTGATATATCGGAGGCTATTTCTTGGCATGAAGTAATTAGAGGCAGGGCAATTTTACAGTGGAAGGCATGGGGATGCTTGCTGATCACCGTCTTCTTCCTGCTCAAGTGCTGTGCTTGCTGATGCACCCCTCCTTGCTGGAGGCAATTGTGTTTTCTGGGGCAAATCAGGTCACTGAGATCTGCACGCTTCCTGGCGGCTAATGCAATAAGCTGGAGCTACAGGAGGCATCTCTTCAGGATGGCACTTGCTACGGGTGAATGAGTGCACCCTGCGAGGTGGAGGTGGTCATTACCTGTCCACCTGGCAGAGTTAGGGGATGGGAGCTGGTCTGGTGGGGTGTTCATTTGCAAAGAGGTGCTTGTGCTCATCCAAGCCTGAAAAGGGAATAGCTGATATCTTCTCCAGAACGGGAGACTTTGACAGCAGACTTTGTGCTCCACTTGAAGGGATGTGATCTTTCATGACATCCAAAGCACTCCCAGAGGGAAAGCAGAACTGCGCAAAGCTGTCACACGTCCCATGGACAACGCCGATGGTCCCCAAACCACTGACATTTTAGAAACACCTCTGAATGAGCAGGATGGTGGCCTGAAGTGTTATTACTGATGACTGCAAATGTAAATGGAGAGTTTAATTGTACAGGATATAAGGGAAGCCCAGATGTGACGCATGTAGTGTCTGAAAACCTGACCTATTTAGCTCCCTCCACAATTCAGGTCACGACGATCTTCCAAAACCAAAGTTCTTCTCACTTTGATATGCAGAGTTTGAAATGGCTGCTTTTCTACAGCCAGAGGACCAGGATGGGTCTGTGCCATGCAAAGAGCCTGTTTTCTCTTAAGTATTTGTGTAGGGAGATGTAGTTTCTCCAAAGAGACGGCAGTTCCCTTCCTCACCTTTGTCACCACAGCTGGAAGCCAAAATGGGTCATTTAATTTTTTTCAAGTATTAAGTTCCTCCAAAGAAGATTCAAGTGGAGCTTTGTTTGGTGGGACTCCTCCAAATGGGCGTACTTCAGGTTTTCTGTGGAGAAGCTGCTGGTTTTATCCTGCTTCCCCGCTCTCCCAAAGGTCATCAGTTCAGCACTAGGGCATGGCAGATTGATGGAGCTGTCTTTCGAGATGTGCAGCTCCTTGAGGGCTGGTGCTCAAAGGCAGATGCATGGCAAAATGGCAATTTTCTTTGCCAGGAGGTATGGAGACAGAGGAAAAGGGTGGCAGTAACATAGCAGGTTTTCCTGCTTGTCCCTGTTCTTACTCTCAAAGTTAAAATTTAGCATCCTTGCAGGAGGAACAATGCAGGATGGGAGTGGTGCCTTATCCTTTACTGGTAAAGTCACACCTGGTGAGGAGAAGAACCAGAAAGAAAATGGTTTTCCTGGAGAAAAAATGTCTTCCCAGCAGATGGCTTGGCCAGCCAGCAGGGATTACAAACCTCTCTGGGAATCCTTTCTTTATGGCTAGTGAGAAGGTGATATTGCTAGTGACAGCACAGAAAGATTGGCTGAAATAAAATAAAGAGGTTTCCATGGTGATCCCTTCATATCGCAGTAAATTTCATCTTGCAGTCAGCTGGGTTGTGTTTCTTCCCCCGGAGGAAGAGTCCTTGGCTCCCCCCGCATTATTAGTTACTACCGGTGCTAACAAAATGCCAGCAGACCCCGAGCAAAGCCAGAGACACGGACATCTCTGCGATGGCCTCGTTTATTATCCCAAAGAGGTCGGACTGCCGAGGCAGCCTGCAGGTGCTTTAGAAATAATCCTGCTTTCTGTTTTAAACTGTAAACAGATAAAGAATAGATATAAAGATATAGCTGTGGTTGAAGATAAGAGAGGAAAGAAGTAAGTTTCTTCCCATTTTACAGCTGGGGAAAGAACCATAGTCAAATCATGTAACTGCCCCAAAAACCAGAGCCCAGCTGCTGTTAGAGGAGGGAATTGAATGTGTAACTCCCAAACTCCAGCACAGAAGACACCTTTTCTCCCGAAATTAATGCTGGGGAAGGCACTGACTTGCAGAGAGACTGCTGGTGGGGAAGGGAAGCTCTTTGCACCTGGGTGACTGATGCAATGTCACCTATGTGAGTTGTAGCAAAGAGGCAAGGGGTCCTCCCCAGTTGCGTGCTGTGACAGGCATGAAAACTGTCCAATGAAAGAATGACCTTTCTTTTCGGGAGCCAAGGAAACCCCTCCAGCTGTTGTAGCCGATTACTCACCAGTTCCACATAAGCGTGATCTCTCCTACGGCGCTGAAGAAATGAGCAGCCGCAAGATGCGTCTTGCTGTGGGCAGGCTCAGTGATGAGCTTCCCGGCTTGTTCCTGGGATGATGGCATCTTTCCATCTGCATCTGAATTTGAGAGTCACGAACACAGTGCTAGTCAAGCTTTGCCACCCAAAACATGCTTAATATGAAAAGCATTTCCTTAAGAAGGTGTGTCATTGAATGCAAATGAATGCTGCCTTAGAGATCATGTAAATTTATGCTACAGAGCAAATCTCTTCTATCTGCTTAATGCACTACTCAACCAAAAAAATGTTGACCTACCCATGGCCACATTCAAACCTCTGTGTCTTTGGGACCATTTATTTTATATTATATACAATTCAAATAATATGCTGGAGACTTGAGAAGCAAAGAGGGATGTGCAGGAGGGATGCTCTAATTACTGCTAGCTGTAACAGCTCAGGGCGTGTGGGGACTCTTGGGAGAGTGGAAGATTGCATGGGGGTGAGCTGCTCCTAAACATCAAAGTTGCTGGGGTTGGCTACCAGCTCCAGCTGGGAACTCATCATGAAGAAGGGTAAAATGAAGCCTCTGAAGGCCTTTTTCTTTTTCCTTTTTTTCCCCTGAAGTTAATCTTTCTTCCAGAGCTTGGGAAGGGTGATCTGTTTCTCTTGAGGCCATTGTGCTCGGCTTTAGCAAAATGCTGGAGTAAAATGCTGGATCCCGCCTTCTGCTTTCCCATTTGTAAATCTGTTGCTACTACACTGTCAGGAAGCTGGTTGCTGCAATTGCAGCCCTGGGCTTGGAAAGCACCAGCCCTGGCAGATGGGCTGGTCCTTGTACTATCTGCTACCAGGGCTCTGCACGGCAGCTGCGGTGGCCAAGGGCATGATGGTGAGGGTCCACTGGCCACCAAACCAGCTGGCTGGACAGGCTGATGCACTTGGAGGTAGTTGCATGGTCTGTGCTGGGACACATTACACCCGGAGTCTTGGGACTAATGTGCTCAGGTTTGTTTAGCCCCAGCCATTTTTCAAGATAACCTTTCATAAGGTGAGACACGTTTCAAGACAACCTTCCATCAGGTGGAGCTGAGAGAAGCTGCTTGAATGATGGGAGCTTTTTGCTGGATTTTTTTCTTATTTTACTGTTTGGAGGAAAACTGTTCCATCTACGGGCTGGAGAACTGGACCGGTGCTCCACAAAGACATCTTTTG
>NW_010973316.1:3987774-4017723 GCF_000737465.1 Haliaeetus leucocephalus | reverse complement strand
CCAGCACAAATAGGAGCTTTGATAGAGAAAGGAACTGGCATGAAGTTGCCACTCTGAGCAAGAAAGTTATCCCAAGTGCTAATTTCCTGCTGTTGTCGGTGTGAATTGGGGCTCAACCCTCTAGTTTGCAGTAGGGCAGCTGCAAAAGCATATTTGGCAGCCAACTTCTAATGTGTAACCAGTGATGTTCATATTATTATGTTAAGGGAAAGCTGTGATTCTTCCTGCAAAGAAAAGAGCTATTAAAAAGAAAAAAAAACAGAGAAAACAATAAGAGATCAGGACACATGCTGACTGAATCTGCAAAGAGAGCTTGAGAAAGTCTTACAAGGCAAAGTAAAAAGACATAGGCTGGAGGCTGTGATTTTTATCCCAGTTCAATGCTGTTGAGCTGCAGTGCCTCGGCATCAGCCAGGCAGTCTGCTTGGGGTGATTGCTCACATCTCCCTCGCTTCTTCCCAGGAGAGGCATGTGTATTACTGGGGTAAATTTGCTTTGCAAATCTACCTTTGTGTCTTCAGATTAGCTTTATTTGTTCAAGGATTTTGAGGTAATGTGGGGGAATATTCATGCTTCTATTAGTTAAATTTTCTGTTTCTTCTTAACATCATACCAGCATGTCATTCAGACCAAGCACCTAAAGTGGGTATTTTGGGGATTAAAGAAGCATTTTTTACTTTGCTGTTAAATAGTTTCTCTTGAAGTTACTGACTCCATCGTGGGTACGTCTCTGCTGCGCTCACTGCTGTGAGCACAGCTCAGGTTGACCATTGGCTCCTGTTTCTGCTATGTGGGAGTGCTGCTTAGCAGCACAGCTGAAAAATCACTGAGCCCAGTACATACAGTAAAATCATCCAAGGACAGATGTAAACATTAGCTCTCAGCACCACCTGTGTAGGTGTGCTTTTGCTGTCCGGTGCTCTCTGCTCTGCTAGCACTGCTGATAGTGCACCCTTCATCTTCATGAAAGCACCTCTCAGATGTGCACCCTTCTGCTCAGAACCAGACAGCGAGATAGACTGCAGTGTATGGTCTTCTGGCTGTGAAGGCTAAACAGTCATGTCTTGCCACTTGCTATTCTGAGTAACCCGGCGTTAATTTTGGGGGTGATGTGAGAAACAGAACCTGATCACCTGTGCTGTCAAAGCTGGAGAGGGGGAAGCAAAAGGTCCCAGGTCATGTTATTTAGTCACCTGCCTGTGCCAGAGGAGCCTTGTGATGCTCTCTTACCAGCCAGTTTTATTCCCAGCAGAATGGTTTCTCATAGGCTTCTTTATTTAAAGCGGAGAGGAACTCCTTTCAGTAGGAATTTTTGCCTCAGACTAGCCCTGCCGCTCAACTGCTGCATGTCCAAATTACCTGGGACAACCTAGCAACCTCAGCATGTTGCACCTTGTAAACGGGGGATTTTCAGTCAAAGACCACAGGCAGATTCAGAGAAGAGTCGAACAGTCTTCAAAGCATAGGAGGAGGGAAAGAGAACCATTCATAGCATAGTAAAATACACTGAAATTGCACAAAATTATGAGTTCTGATGCTAAAACTATCTTTGGCTACCTGGCAAAAAAAGCTTCAGCATTTTGACCAGCAACATTTCCTGGAGATATGCTAGATAGAGCTAGTAGAGCAGAACAAGAGATGAAAAGGAGTGGGCTATTGCCATAGAGTCAATACTGGACACCACACAAGTCATCTTGGTACACTTAGTGAGGCCAAGACCGTGTCCCATTGCCCTTCCTCAAGCTGCAAAGCAGCAGAGCTCTGCTTGGTCTAGCACCAGGCTGGCTGCCCACCATCCTGGTGGATGCAAGAGAAGAGAATTAGCCAAAATGTGCTGCCTGGATGGCCCAGACCTCAGGGATTACTCAGAGTTTGGGAGCAACAGAGAAATAAACAAGGCTAGCAAAGTAGTGGGGTTGTTTAGCCTGGAGAAAAGCAGGCTGAGGGGAGACCTTATCGGTCTCTACAACTATCTGGAAGGAGGATGTAGTGAGGAGGGTGCTGGTCTCTTCTGTCGGGTGGCTGGTGATAGGACAAGAGGAAATGGCCTCAAGGTATGGCAGGGGAGGTTTAGGCTGGGTATTAGGAAAAATTTCTTTACTGAAAGGGTTGTCAGGCATTGGAACAGGCTGCCCAGGGAAGTGGTTGAGTCATCATCCTTGGAGGTATTCAAAAAGCATGTTGACAAGGCAATTCAGGACATGGTTTAGTGGCCATGGCTGATGCTTGGACTCGATGATCTTGAAGGTCTTTTCCAACCTAAATGATTCTATGATTCTATGAATCTCTACTGAGGTTCAAAGAAGCCCACAAGTATTTTCTGATGTCTCAGTCTTTGCCCTCGCAGGCTCTGAAACCAGAGAGGGGCTGTATTACCTGCTCTGCTGCAGGACTTTCTGCAGTTCATGGACATGCAACTGCACATGATCAGTGTAGGCATCCATCCACCAGAAAGCATTAACAGCATGCTCAGAAATTGCATTGAGGTAGGCAACCACCAACTCCAACAATGTGGCATCTGCAGGAATTTGTTACTCTTTATTAAAAAAAAAAAGGGTGGGGGGAATTTTTTACAATTCCCATTTGTTAAAAACGTGCAAGCACCTCATTAACTGTGATGGTATGATATTTTTGGCTAGCTGCATTGCTAAGCATGTGTTAAGCTCTGTTGAAGTGCAAGAAATTACCTTTGTAACAGCAGTGGTGTCTTCTGAATGCAGTTAGCGCCTCCCCAGTGCTGATAAGGTGTGAAAAATGATCTTCCCATCTACAGTTGTGTCAACTGAATGCAATTAGCACCTCTACATGTGTTTAAAATCATGACCACAGGTTATACATTTCAGCAGTCTGCAATACATTAGCACTTAATCCCATCTTTGTGAATTGAGGAAAAAATCGCTGCAAAACCAGTGCTATGAATACAATTACATGCCATTAACATTCCATTAACTATTTTTAATGAAGTAAATCCAATCCCAGATTGGTGAACAATGGACAAGGGACTTTTTGTAGCTCACGGACCATAGTTGCTTGCTGCATAGACATGTGTCAGAGGAAGATCTCTTTACTCCTGCTAGACCTTGTTTAAATAGTTCTGTTAAGCTGAGGTGGCAAAGCCAGTCTTTTCCCTTCATTCTTAGGGTACAGGCACTGCAGGATGCTGCAGAGGGTGCAGGCTACTCCACCTAAAAATGCTGCTGCCTCTGAAGGGAAAAAAGGGAGAGAAAGAGGGAGAAAAAAAAGCACAGTAGGTGTTTTTTCCTTTGGTGCAAATAGCCATGTTCCAGTGTATTTATGACTTATTATATCCCTCTCAGACTATTAATCTCTTCTCTAACTGCACTAAAAGAGATCCTGTCTATGTCTCTGTATGGAAGTATCTCCATGTCCAAATTATTGTCTCCAGACTCCTCCTTTTGCTGCTGTTTTCCTTCCAAGTTTGACTGACTAAACCTTACTAGACAGAGGATTAGTGTGACTGACACAAGAGCTTCAGTGAATTTTTCATGCAAACATGGTGTGCATACAGAATGGTCATCTTCAGACATCAAATACTTACACTTTTCTTATGAATATTTGAAAGCTGTAAATAAGAAAGTAATGCAGACATACACCTCAATGGGATTGAAAATTACTTGCATCCCAAACACAGCTTTACTATATATTATACATTGAATGAATGATGAGTCCAAGCCATTTTCTGTGCTGGTACTTGTATGGCCCTCTTTGCACCAAGCCATACTTTTCAAGAAGTTTTGCTGAAGTCACTAGCAACGAGCACCTCCACGCTGGGGCTTGGGATGGAAGCTGGACATGACAGTGGCAGCTTCTATATCTCACCTCTATTCATTTTTTAAAAGCCAGCTATTGATTTTTCACTTTCAAGAGGGATCTGCAACAGCTGTGACTTTCTTTTATTTTTATTTCCTTTTTTTTTCTTCACTAAATTTGTAATTGAAAGGGATAGATCTCCATCCGGGACACTTGACAGCGGCTGTACAGGGGTTCTCCTGCTGCTGGCAGCAGCCCTGCACCAGGACAAGGCTGTATGGAGACTACATCTTGTTAGGGCAGAAGGAAACACTATGCTCAACTCATTTCACTCTCTACATCATGCAGGACATAAAGCTTTACTCGGTGATTCCTGCACAGTCAAATAACTTGCAGCTGAACTAGCGCATATCTTTGAGAAAGACACACTCAATCTCGCTGTAATTTATTCTTGACTATCCTTTATTTTCTCTGTATTTCCACAATGCACATCACTCTGCACAGGAATAACTGCTCTGAGAAAGATTAACACCTGCAAAGAGCTCTCCAAGAGTGATATTGTCCTGGTTCTGTACCTAAATCTAAACCCTATCCCAGTTAATAGCAATGTCTACTGTGTATTTAGAAGTTCACGGTTTTTCCTTCCCAATGAAGCAGAGGCTGCTGCTGCAAGTCGGAGTGAGGGCCTCTTCCCTTTCCCCTCTCTCCCTGAAGGTATGAGATGAAGTTATCATACAAGATGAACGTCTGTCAGAAAAGTCCTTCTCACCCTTGAGAAGCCTCCGAGGCAGCTGGGATGCGAACACCTGATGCTAAGTGCCTGGGACGCTGCTGTTGCTTTGCGCCTTGGCACAGCAGCACGAAGTGGCCTCCTCCTCTGTGTTCTTCTGATCACTGCCCCACAAAATTCCTCGTGCCAGGTGTAAATATTGCATTTTTATGAAGCAGTGGGCACACACATTCTGTGCATTTTTGTGAATACAACCTGCATCCCTCAGGACAGCCAGGGCTGAACTTCACGTACCACAATCTACTGACTTTCTGGTGCCCTTGGGGAAGGGTCACCATCTTTTTCCAAGTACAAAGTATTGAGGTATTATGATGTACAAGCCTTCAAGTGGTCTTTTTTGTAGTCTGGGGAAATAAAAAAAACAACTAGTTTTAAAGATTATCTTTCTACACCCAAGCATGAGAGCTTGGGTGTCTAACTCAGTCTTCCAGATCAACAGCGTTAATCAAAAGGGTCCTGATCTGAAGGCTGCTGAAGGCAGTGGGATTGGTGGTTTGGTCTGGCTGATGTTGGCTTTGCTGTCTATTTGTTTGACTTTTTGGTGGGGCCTATGTGAGAGCTACAGGTTCCAGCGTGGAAATCAGGAGTTGGGGAATCACACCTGTACTTTTTCTTTGATTAAATCATGTCTTTCAGCAGTTCCCTTACTGCATTGGGATAAATGCCTCTCTGCTATGTATATCCATGTGTAGTGATACCCCATAGTGTCTCAACCCTATTTTTGACTGGCCTGGCATTGCTGAGATCTGCAACATCAATCTGACCACCCTCCTTTTCTCAGGGCAATTCCTGCTGGCTCTGGGCTCTAGGAGTTATGCTGGCTGCCGCAGCGAGAGCTGCCAGGGGGAAACAGCATCCAAGCAAGATGAGCTTGCACCTCATAGGCAACATGGTGCAAGGGTCGCTGCTGGCTGAGGGTGAATGTGGGGGACAAAGCGACTGTCCTGAATTGTTACCTCCTTGCCTCTCTAAAAGGTGATGCAACGTTGTGGTTGATAAAGCAGGTCAGGAAGAAATGAATCCGTTTTAAGGAAAAGTCCTAAAGCTGGAGGTGAGAAGAGACAATTCAGCATTAATAAGAGTAAGTGGATTTGGGGCCATGTGCCTGGCTGGGGCTAGCCGGTGCTGCGGCAGCCTCTTGCCTGGAGCCAGAGCGCTCTGCAGTCCCACTCGGATGCAGCCGGGAATATGCGGCACTGACAGCCATCCATTCTGTAAATTAAATTTCACTCCTCTCGGTCATCCTCGGCTCGCAGCCCCGCTCACTTGCCAAAGGATTGCTGATTGCGCGGATTATTATGGACTGAGTCCAAAACCTGTGAGATCAGCGAGAAAGGCTTCAACAGCCCAGGGAGATACAAGCTAGGTGCTCCAGGAGTGGGTTTCAGCTTAGACGTTTTCTCCAGCTGTGGGCATGAGGGGTGGGATGGAACCAGGGTCCTCCTTTGCCGCTGGTGGGCTGCGGGTCAGCATATAAGCCGTTGGATGTTGTGGGATGCAGGAGCTGACCCTGGCTGTCCCGCTGCTGTGAGCGGGATGGGACAGGCAGTATTTCCCCAGAGCCTGCCTGGCTTCCTCTTTTCTCCATGCCAGCCTGAAACCTCTCAACCAGGACTGAACTAACAGATCAAAGAGCCCAAACCATCTTGTTCAAAGCAGTGAGAGGGGACTGAAATCAGCTGCAGGGTTAAGTGTCTCTCCTTGAACCAGGGTGCAAATCCCTGTTACAATATCCTACCTCTGTGGGCTGAAGTCCCTGCCTCTGGGAAGGGGAGAGGAGAATGTGAGCAGTTAACTGGAGCTGGGAGAGTACTGCTGTGTCGGCAGGGTCTGAGGGGACCTTCTGGCCTCAGAAGCAGAAAAGCCCAAAAACCAAAAGCGTGATCCTTGCTTGTGATTCCTGCTGGGTTTTCCACTGATATGCTGGGGAAAAACAGTCTGTTTAGGTTATTGCACAATGCAGATATTTATAAAATTATATCTATTTAAACAGAGGAATGTGCTTTTTCCCAATGAGGTTTCTGAAAAAACAGCAGTATGTTGCTTGACCCAGGCCTTTAACTGGAACTGTCTTGGCAATTTAATGAAATTAAATGGCTGGACTATGGGGAGTTCATTAGTAAGTAATCCAAAGGCTAAAGCTCTGTAAGCTAGTTCAGCTCTCAAATGCTTATTTGTGTTTGCCAGATTCAGTAAAGAGAAACCCTTTAAGAGACGCTGGCAGTATTTATAGCAGTAACACATGTACTGGGGTGACTTCATATTTCTACGTGAGATTTCTACATGAGAAAAAAAAGCACGTCCAGGATGTCCACAGGGTCACCTGCATTTCACTGGGCAGGCTCGGGTGGATTTGCAGAGGCGCTTCTGCTGCTCGATGTCTCAAACCTCTTGCTTCTGGCAAAGCAAGTGAGGGAATCTCATTTCTTTCTGGAAAAGCTTTCAGTGATGGCTGCTGCTGCCAGCAGTGCAACGCTGAACTTGTGAGGGACTCTGGTTTTCTTGTCACGCTGGGCCACGGATGGGATTATGAGCTGTTTTATTTCATGCTATTTGCCCAAAGAGGGGGACCAAGGATGCAAAGTGCCTCTAGGATTTTGGCGGGTTGTAAAAAAGGATGCTGAATTGCTGCTTATTTACTTTGAGTGGGGATGTAGAGGAGTGAGAAAGGGTAAGGATCTTCCTCCTGCTACGTAAAAGTTTCTGGGTTTCTGGAAACCCAGAAACCAAGTGAACGTGCTTAAGTTTCACACTTTTTAATTCACCAGGTATAAACAAGATTTACAAATAAGTGAGCTGCAGCACCACCTAAGGTTTGGCAGGGAGTTCACTAAAGGATGCTTGAGATGATAGTCAAATGACTCCAATATACCTGAATTTTATTTTTTAAGGTAGCATGTAAAGCCCAACCAAACCCTGTGCTGGTCCTTTTTAAAAAAAATTATTAAAACCTCTTGGTGTGAATTTGGTAGAAGTCCAATGCAATCATGTGGTTAGCCCTGGGCTGGAGTTGAAGGGCTGTGGGTTAGATCCATGCAGGAAAACTTCCCTGACCTGAGTTAAAGCTGGTGACATCCTAGGAGGAAACAGGGTTTTTTGTATTTGAAATCCATTTTGTGGAAAAATTCCTGCTGGGCTTTAGTGTAGCTGCTGCACAAGTTCTTCTAAGAGTAAATAATACCATCTGCCAGGTGTTTTTTGCAAAGAAATTGAATATTGAAAGGTATGAATATTACAGAGGGAAAAACATCGATCTGAGTAATAGATATACCAAATATTGTCAGATCTGCAGTGGTTTCTGCAGTGCAGTTTTTTTTCTGGAGTGTGCAAAATGCCCCAAGAATCAAGTGGATTTTAAAAGGATGGTCACTGCCAAACATGCAGGGGACCTGCGTCTTTTTACTGAGGGTGCCTGAACCTGTCCCGATTTACACCATGGTACTGCATCCCTAAAAGAGCTTGCGCTAAATTAGGCATTGCCAAATGCAACTTCCATGTCTTAAACTTACAGTATGGAAAGAGACTGGAGATTTTATCCAGAGGTAGGATGTGAAAGGTCTTGTGGCAGCTACCGGGGATTTTAAGTTCTGCTGAAGCCCATGTAGCAATCCCATCTTCTCTTCTGTGAGCTCAGGCCAGCTGCTAACCTTTGCAGGCACCTCTTCTTCTCCTTCCAGGCTTTTGCTAGTCTGTCTTGATGAAGTCCAGGGGCTGAAAAAGAGCCAGAATTAGCCACAGCTCTAAAAATCTTCATTCCCAGCGTGGTGTTGGGAAGAGCGGTCATGTGCCCCTCTCCACAGGGGCTGCACAAGCAGGGGCTTCCACGCTACAGCAATGAGGGGTCCGTTTTTTTCCCTAAACCCTTTTTTCCATATAAGACAGAATCCCAGCAATCCCGTCCGAGCAGTCTTTCTGCACTTGCTATGCCTATCCAAGGCAGCCCTGCACTCGAGGTCCAGGCAGGACAAAGCCCACGCACAACCCAGCCCATGTTTCAAAGGGTGCTGCAAGTCCTGCATGTCTGTGCTGTGGCCATGGCACAGGAGGAGACCTGTGGACACTTGTGTATGCACTGGGAT
Organism: Haliaeetus leucocephalus; assembly: GCF_000737465.1. Classification (NCBI taxonomy): domain Eukaryota; kingdom Metazoa; phylum Chordata; class Aves; order Accipitriformes; family Accipitridae; genus Haliaeetus; species Haliaeetus leucocephalus. Next base: position 4,009,083 of record NW_010973316.1, on the reverse strand, counting down.
GAGTGGCTAGAGCAAAATGTGAGTACCTCTCTCCAAGGCTCATATTTTAGCAAGAGACAAGCACGAGTCAGGTCTGTAGCTTCGGCAACGTCAAGTGCGTTGTTTTGCTGGGTGCTGCGGGAAGCCTGTCCATAAATATCACTAGAGACATGGGCTGCTTCCGAGAAAATGGCCTGGAGCACTCGAGTTTGGGTTTGGATAGGAAAGGTGGTGCATTTCCCTGCAAGGAAAGCAGGGATGGGCAGGAGGGACAAAAGCGGCACAGCAACGACATCTTGTGATGCATAGCGACGGCTGCATGGGCTTGCTGGGAGAGCCAAGCGCTGCCGGCTGGGAAGCCCCTTGTCCCCCTGCCCAGCTGGTGTCCTCCACTCAGTGGTGTCCTCGCTGGGAGGGCAGGGGCTGTGGGGCAGGGAGGGGGGAGCCGACAGACAAGGAGGGACATTGTCCTCAACATGTTGTGATGAGCCGGAGCCAAAGCAGGATTTTGGCTACAGCAGAGCAGAGGCAGGAGTGAAAAGGAAAGTCCTGCTTACTGCATTCTCTTTTTTCTTTTAGTGCAGCGTTGCTGCAAAACACTGAAATCTCTCTTGAGTGCTCTGTGGAAACCTGCGTTCCACCCATCTGCAGGTATCTGCTGAAATAGGTACACCAGTAACATTTCATTTTCTTTTTGCAAGAAGTATGCAAGTGCAAATATTCCTATATCTGAGGATCACTGTGGCTGAAGACCCACTTCTCAAGATGCAGACCGGCATTTCATCCCAAACAAGGGCAGTAGTACCCATCCCTTCCCACTTTGATTGCAGCAAAGAAGAGCAGCGGTGAAAGTTACTCCAGACTTGTACCCTGGGACTCAAAATTCAACATTTCTAGTGGAAGGGCAGCAGCAAAGACTGAGAGCAGGTTGAGTTGGTGCCTCACCATTGCCCAGCTGCTGAAGAGCAGCCACTTTATAGTGCCAGCCCAACCCACCAAGAGGACAGTTCTTCTTGAGGCCCTTTAGTTGTAACCTGGGTTAAATTATGACCATTTTTATACTGAACTCATGTAAAATCAGCAAGTTTTGGAACTGTGGTGGCTGAGTTTCTTTTTGAGACTTTGTCTTTGTTCACACCAGAACACCCTGTGTCCTTGCAGAGCTTGCAAGATGGAGGTCACGCTCTGAGGTGCGTCAGAAATAAAGGAAAGCCTTTGCATGAAGCCCTGCAGCATCTAACTGCTGCACTTAAGGCAATCATGAGCAGAAACCAGAAAGCTGAGCTGCACCCTCCTGTCTGACCTGTGTTACGTTACGTCTCTGGGTAGGATTTTCGGAGACACCTACAGCATGTAGCAGCAGAAGTACTACTGAAAGTCAACGAGACTTTGTTCAGAACCGCCTCAGGTGCTTTTGAAAGACTTGTCCTCTTGTGTGTTGCTTTTAAGACTTGTAAATTATAGTTAATTCCTACAGCTTAAGTGTATGAGTTGATAGAGCCCAGGATTACATTCCTGTCCTCCTTAGGATCTTGGTGCTGGGGCCTCCTCCTAGACAGCCTGGGTTGAAAGGTTGGCAGGGCTCAGGAGTAGCAACTCCTGCCTTCAGCTGCGTGAGAGAGCCACAAATGGTGCTCGTGTCCCAGTGTCCTGCTCCCCAGCGTGAAGGGACAGGTCTGCATACCACAGCTGGGAGAGTGCTCTTCCACCACAAGAACTCAAACACATCCAATGCAAGCTGCTGGGGACAAAATAAAGCCAATGATTGAATTGTGGTCATCTTCCAGGCCACCTCCAGCTGAGAAACTGTGCTACTCACAGGGCACCTCTGCAAGGAAAATGAGAGCGGCTGCGGTTTTGCGTGGTTTGTGATGCTGACTTCTCTCTTTCACGTGGAAACAGAGGTCCCTGTTGTGCTCAGCCTGAAATTAATGCCAGCAAGGACTGTAACTAGGCCACCTGCCTACAAAGCCATCATGCCATTACATGCCTGTGAGGGTTTTCTCACTGACTTTGGTTTGGGTGTTTTTTTCAGGGAATATCAGTCCTTCCCCCACTCTTCACAAATAATCAAGAAGTACCCCCCATAAATCAGATAAAAACCTGACAAGTTCCTATCTGACCTGTTATTCACTTTGCAGAAACTTCTGAAATTGGCTGCAGGTGGTGAAACAGCTGCAAGGTTTTGTCTGCTTCATCACTGGGTTTTCCAACCTATTCTAGTCAGAAACAGCTTGTTGCCTCCAGTGAGCCTGGCTGAGGCTGTTGGCTTCAGGCAGATTAAATAACCTTGTCCTATACATCAGACAAGTAAAACATGGTCTGCAGGAGACAGTAGAAGACTGAGGGTAGAAGGTAGGGATAATAACAGTCTTTTGCAGAAAAGTCACTATTTTTGTCCAGAAATGAGTGTCACAGCTCAAAACATCATAGGCAAGGGTTGGTGTTTTCATCTGGATGCTTGTGCAGCACCTGGCCTTTGGGGCCAGCAGACTCCTCAATTTTCATTGTCATGTTGGGCTTTGGTCCTGGACTACATCAGAAAGGAGGCACACTTGTGCCTGTCCTCTGCGTCTGATGGGAAAATTCAGCTCTTGGAGGCAGTTTGTAGTATTGTGACAGCACGTCTCAATTCTGCTGAAATTCCACAGAAAAACCTCAGAAAAATCTTAGCTGCCTAGCTGGATCCACAGGCAGGTTTGAAATGAAGACCAAAGTTGTCCTCCCTGTGCATACTGCAGTAAAATATAAATTCCAAAATATATTCAGGTGGTTTGCTGCTCTAAGTCTTCCTCTGCTGGACTGGAAAAAGTCTGTAAAATTTAATATGTAATATCTTGGGGGGAGCGCTGAGCAGAAGACAAGGCCACAGCTGCAGACAGAGGCTCCTGTCTGCACCTCGGGTTGTAGATCAACTCTTTGAGAAGACTATTGGGTTTGCGGGATTTTCCCAGCATGGTTGTCACAGCCCTGAAGGTGACATTGTATAATGGAGCTGTAAGCCACCATTGGCATCAGACTCTGGTTTGGAAACTTTTTTGGAGGCTGCCTGGCCTACTGCCTCGGCTGAAGCAGAGGGAAAGCAATAGCCGTGGCTGGTCCCTCCTCTCTTGGTTTTCAAAGACGGTGCTCACCCCAGGAGGTAGGCTGGGTAAAATCATGCTGGGGATGTGCATTATGTCAAAGGTTAGCTGTGTCACCTTCTCTTTCTTAATCCCTGCAGAAAGCAAGCCCAGCTGCTGATGAATCAGGAAACGGTGTTTCATAGTAGAAATGGCTCTTGCACCAAGAAGCCGATACTGTGTCTTCACGGTGCCCACACTGAGACTAAAACCTTTTCACTGAAATTGGTAAGGACAGTTGGGTTCTTCTTAGTCATCTCCAATGCCTGTGTGGATGAGGGTGGAGGTGGGTGGCGGGCGTGATTCTTTTTTTTTTTTTTTTAATTATTTTTCTTTTTCCTTTGCACCTACAGATTGAAGTGTTGCTCACAGCAGCTTAAGGGCCACCAGCTCCTTGGAACAGTGCTCAGAGGTCCACAGGTGCTCAGGCTTGCTCTCGGGACTACGGGGACAGCAGAGATAAATTAATGAAGACAGGAGAGCAACAAGTAAAACTGTGAATCAGCCGCTGCACACAGGGTGTTGTGGAGTGAAACGGGGCTCAGCTGACCCTGGCACTCTTGTTGAGGAGATGCTTATCTGGGTGCAGTGGAAAAAACTTGCAGAGTGAAGTGCTCATGAACTATTTTCAGGTTGCGGCATTGTTCATCCTACAAAGATAACTTAAGTGTGAAACCCCTTGTGGATTTTTAATCTCTTAAAATAGATCCTTAGGTGCTAGTTTTTCTGCTAATCAGTGCAGAAAATGGTGTTGTATTAACATATAATACATCAGCCAATATAAAAGAGAGATTGTCCATTAAGCTACAACGTTCGTGCAACAGCTGTTGCTATGATTTTTGTAAACAAAGAGAAGTCTCATGTCCTTATGAAACCACTTGGTCATTCCCTTGGAAGACTTGAACTCTGTGGCTGATTTCTGTCACATCTCATGGTTTCTCCAGGCCTTATGAGAAGAGGTTGGGTGAATCAGCGCTCCCCACAGAGGGTCTCCAGGGAGGGACAGGCTCCTGGTGCAGGTTCACCTTTTATTTGTTTCCAACAAATGCAGCAGCACATAAAAAAGGAGAAGAGAATTTAGTCATTTTGCTGCTCGTGGAACTGACTCCTCATCTCGACTAGTGAACTATTTGTATAACTGTATGGGAGGAAAAAACACGCTTGAAACTTCTCTGTGCTGATTGTCGTCTATAAAAAGATCTTGACATCCTCTCCTGTGAAAAGCTCTCACACCTCCACTCTGCAGCGTGCCTTTGATGCTTTAGCAAGTGGGTATTCCTCAGGCTACTGAAATGCCTTTCCTTTGTCTTCTGCACTGCTCAGCTCTTGCCTGCCCGCCCATGCATGTCCCTCCTGTGGTGGAGGTGGACCTCCTAGATACGTCAGGAGCCCTCACCTTTGGTGGTGCAGGAGCGAGGTGGTGCTTGGAGGGGCCCTTAGTTTTCTCAGGTACCACAGGTTTGTCGGCTGCAGTGACTACAGCCTGTAGATTACTGGATTTCTAGGAGAGGGAAGAAGATATTTTTCACTGAAACTAAGCTTGGGCCAGATTCTCCATCCTTCTCTAGGCAGTGGTTCAAGAGCAATCCCTTCTCTGCTCCTTGGCTCCTATTTCATATTTGACTGATATAAAGGAAGCATCAACCATTGGTGTAATGGGATCACGGAAAAACAATGAGGCATGAAATTATTTTCTTTCTTTCCCAGATAAATCCCTTGTTGTAAATTAAGTAGTTTGCCCATTTAACTACAGGTGAATCACTGATGCCTGCTTAAGTCTACTGTTAATAAGGAAGGAGATTATCCAGGACAAACCTTCAGGCCTCTCAGGTCTCTCTTGCTAATGGTGAAGTAATGTTCTTCACAAGTTATGTTATCACCGAGATAATGGGGAAGCTGGGGAAGGAGCACAGCATCAGCTGCTCTCAGTGTGTGGGATCTGGATGGGGTGATATCCCCATGCTTTAAGCATTATCCAGTTCTCCATGCACAAAAGGAAGTTTCTGTTGAAAAGAAACTTGGGATTAGCATGGGATCAATTTGTCTGTGCAGGCAAACCTTGGAGCAGGTGGATGGACAGCTTTCCTGAGCCTGGCAGGAGCATCTCCTGGCTGGGCTCTACCAGCAGCAGAGCTGGAGCCCCAGGCAGGGTGTCCTTTGACAGGCTGTGCTAAGCAACCCTGCATGGTGAGATTCGCATTCATTAAACTCCCTGGAAAAATCTGAAACTAATGAACACCATAGCAAATGCAATCAAGTATAACTAAGCCAACAGAAAGACAGGACTCATCCTATTTTTCACTGAATTGTCTTTCAATATGAGTTGGAGATACCGTTTGTTTCACACAGTGGATATCAATTCTTTTTTTAAAGGGCTTGAAGCTCAGTGAGAGTTTTATCCCCATGGTTTGGGGATCAAGCCCTGAGAAGGCTTGACTGTGTGATAGGAAGAGTTAGCAATGGGAGACTTATTAGCAAGAGGAGCAAGAGTTGAACCCCTCAGGCTGCCACATGCAAGGTTGTCTAGTGCCAGCTGCAGGAGTCACTCATATTTCTGACTGGTCAAGTATTAACGGGGTCCTAACAAAGATAACAGAAAATGACTGCAAGCAGCAGGCTGTCATGGAAGTAGCATGTTCATGTTTTATTCCTGCAGCCAGAGCTCTCCTAGCCCCCTGTGGCTCGAATTGGCTGTCCCAGTGATGCAGAAACAATGCTGAGGGCAACAATTCCCACCATGATGAAACAGGGCTTTAACCTCTAGAAACTAGATTTAGAGCTGATACTATATATTCCCTTAAGGCCATGTGATTTCAAGGTCTCATGCTGGTAATTAAATATACTTATAAGTCATTGAGGCACAAGTGCACGTGAACTTCACAGTGCCATCGCCCGGTGCCAAAACCTCCCTCCTCCCCAGCCCAAATTCAGAAGCCGTTGTTAGTAATACAGCAAAGAAACCTTTCCAACCCAACACCTACGTGTGTCCGCAGAGCTGGGGAAAGCCATTTCTCGATACCCACGTAATGTGCTGGCTCAGGGCTCCCGTGCCCTGGTGGGAAGCTTGCAGGTGAGTGGGTTCCCACAATAGGGGGGGAAAACTTAAATACAGTATTTCCACAGCTTGTGTCTGCTTCTGACAAACCCACATTTCTCTGGGGAGAAGAGGTTGTCTGACACGCACCAAGCTCTAGCTGATGCTTCCCAAATCTGAACAGCCTAGCAGCACTCACAGCTCATGGGAACTGGTTTTGGGGAGCTGTTTTCTTCCCCTTCCCCATCCTGGTGTTGTCTGCAACATTGCTGGTCCTAAAGCAGAGCCCATGGCTGCCACGTGCGCTTGGACCTCTAATCCTGGCAGCATTGCTTCCCCTTAGCAATTCACTTGCATTAAGATTATATTTGTTCACGTTCTTGGGGAGTGTTGGTCAAAACTGGTGTTTTCCTTTAGATCTGGCTTATAACCCTCTTGTATCCTGGCTTGGCTGGGGTGTAAAGGTGTCTCCAGGCACTAAAATGTTTCCAAAATCCCTTTAGTGGCTCTTAGGTTATCAAGACTACAAAAAAGGTTGGAGATGTAAGAGGTGTTGCGCAGGTGTTGGTTTTGGGGGGATTTAAGGCACCTTATTTTCCCTGTGGGAAAGGAAGTTCACTTGGGCACTGACCTGGTGTTTGGCAATGACCTCTGCAAGATTTGCAAAGGTGAGGAAAGCCCTGACATCACATAAGATCTTGTCTCTTTTGTATGTGTCTCTGGGTAAAATCTTAGTTGCCTAATGTGGAACTGCTGCTGAAAGTTCAACTCTGGATTCAGTGGGTTTCTTATCCTCTAGTTGATTCAACAAAGGGGTTTTGGTTGCTACTGCTGTGGGTGAGGTGTGTTTCACAGCAATGTGACCCTCCATTGTGCATCCTGCTGAATTCTGCTGCCCTGCACATCACATCCAGCCTTTGATTAGTACAACTAAACCAGACTCCTGGCCTTTCCCACACATTGAGCAAAGCCGTTCTGCACTCCAAGCACCAAGCCAGGCAGAAATCCTCCTTTCGGTCATATGCAAGTTATGTACATTCTTCCTCTTGCAGAAGTTTCAAAGGTGGGGAGATAAAAATTCTCTCCCACTTTATGGGAGAGCAAAAGGGACAAGGGGTACAAAAGGACTGTCAGATTTAGGCACTGAGTCTAAACCCGCTGAATGCTCTTCAGTCTTAACAGCATGTCCTGCTTCTGAGAGATTATATTGATGGACATGCAGCTTAGAAAATTATTTACAAAGGTATTGTCAACATACCTGTTCAGGCAAATAAGTGGTAAACCTCTTGCTTAATCCTATTTTCAGAAGCACTAATATAATATCAGAAAGCGTCAGCTTCATGAAAGCATCAGCTTCAAATGTGATGTTAGTTTTCCTATGCCTTTCCATTACCTTTCCTTTTTGGAAGCAAAAAGGTTAAATACCAAGGAGAAGCAATAAGTTAGGACTAGTATTCTAGTTTAGAGGAATAAGGCTGAACTAAACCTTTGTCAGAGTTAGAGCTTAATGCTGCTATTAACATTTCTGCCCTTTGGTGACATGGATGCTGCTATAACAGCCTCGTTCACAGCTGAAATGCTCTCCAAGAGTATCATGCTCACAAGAAATAGGATGCTGAAATCACAGCCTTCTCAGGGGTCACCCACTCTGTCTCTACTAAGGCAAAATCTGTCAGATCAAACATCTGCCAGAAATGGATCTGATGAAAGAGCCTCACCATCCCCAGCCACTCGGTGTTTCTCACATCATCATCAGAAATCTTCTTAATGTAAGCTTAAACCTCTCAATACTTCCACCATTCATGAGCACCTTGAAGAAATTGTTTCCTTCCTGTCAACAGCAGTCATGGAAGGATTTTTTTGTTGTCTACTCTTCTTCAGACCTGATCTTCTACCCTCTTCTCCTGGATCATGTTTTCCGGATGTCTGTTCTTGCCAGTGCTCTCCTGCAGTCCATGTCTTTGCCTTAAAGTCAATGCAGCACTTATCCAAGTACTGCATTGTTTCTTGCTGATGATATTGAAGCTGCAGTAATCCTGCAAGGACTTTTTCTACCTGATATCAAAGACAAATTTTTTGAATTTTGATCCCATTGTAAGCCCCAGCCTACCTCTTTCACAAAAGCTGGAGTCGGCATGAGAGATTTAAGTTAAGTAGCATTTTTCCTGTTACCTAAGACATTTTTGCTTTGGACTGGGAGTAGAATTAGTTCCACAGTTATCACTAAAATAATGTAATGTTTCTGCCTAAGTTAGCAAAAAATGTCTGATTAGTCCCCTAAAAATTCCCAAGTGCCTATAACTCATGGTCGTAGCTGACAGAGGATTCAGATCCAGCTCCATAACAAATTGCAATGAAAATCCTACCCCACTGCCTCTGACTGCTTTCAGATCATTCCCTGCATCTCTGATTTAATTTGATCTAACTATAGCTTGCTGGCAAATGAAAATTCATAGTTAGGTGATTTTCAAAGTCTAATTGCTCCAGAGATTTCTCAGTACTTCAAAATTTCTTAATTGTATTAGCCAAGGTGAGGATAATTGCTGCTTTCATATCCTTGAAACTTCTCATACAGAAGAGGCTTATGCAAGAATCTGCTCATTCTCTCCAATAAATGATCTCTCTGTTATTAAGGAGTGTGCATTGTGGGACTGCTGGGAAGCATTCCACTGCACCATTATGTACTTGAACAAAACCTGTAACTTGCAGATACAAGACTAAATTATAGTCTGGGGCAATCATCAGAACACACTCATTTTTTTCCTGGAGGTTGCTCTTTCAGAAGAAGAATAGGCCCCAAATCTACAAATAACCCAGTATTTTGCATTTTGGGGGTCTTCTACGTGGGGGAAATCTCCTATTTATAGGTCACTGGTGCTCCAACATTGTTCCTGATCACAGATACCGATGTTGTCTTGTTTAAAACTACTAGTCTATGCCAGTCAGTGGCCTTATTTTTCACTTTGTTCATGAAATCCTCGAGCAGGGACCATTTCTTCCCCTGGTTTGTATAGCTTTAGGATCTCGAGCAATATGCAGGACCTCTAGATGTCTCGGTATTGTAGCGGTGTGCTTGTGCATAAAGTGCAATAAAGCCACTCCAGCAGAGAATTAGACATAATGTTCTTCCTTAAGCTCCAGCAATTAAATATAAACATATGCATGCACAATAAAATGCCACGTATCACCTCTGAGGCTACAACTACCATTAAAAAAAAAAAGAGGATAAACCATGTATTTTCCAACATGCCAATTCGATAGACTGAATGTGGGAAGGAGGCATTCAGTGAATCAAACACTTAATCCAAGAAGCAAGTTCTACACAAATTGCTGATAAGGTAGACAAATTTCACAGCCCATTCTGGGGAAAATATTACATTTCATGGTGCTTTACAGATGATGAGAAATCCTATTAAAATCCTGGATATTTAAAATTATCCGTGTTTTTGGATGCAGGATAAGAAGTAAAATGGGTATCTCTTAGGGACACTAACAAGTGTCACAGAGGTTTTACACAGGGTCCTTGGTAAGAAATAATCTTATTAGTTACAGGACCAATTTCTCTTGCACCACATGAAATAATGCTCAGAAATAGTCTAAGTATTTCTTTCAATTGCTAGACAAACTCAGAGAATAAATAAGATGGAGACTCTAATGGTGGGTGTTTGAAGGACTGCAAGAATATCAGACCTTTCAGGTAAGCTCTTTCCTCACTCCAGGGCTTTAAATCAAGGTGGGCTATGCCATCATTTTGAGGCAGCTGAGCTATAATTTAGGAGCTTTTTCCAGTTACCGTGACTAGCTGAAATACAATGGTATGAGCTTTGCAGCGGTTTAAATGATTGCTTTTTAAAATCAGATGCCAGACCTCTGACTGCAGAGCTACGCCGATACAGCAGACCAGAACACGCTACCTACCATATTCCCTGTCTGTCTGGGCATGAAGTGGACCCACACACATTGGTGCCTGCCTTGGCAGCCATACCCTTTGTTTCACACATTTTTGTTACAGATACTTTTAAGTCCTCCATCTGGATTCTGTCTCTCCAGGACTAGGTAGGTCTCAAAGGAGCTCTTGGCAGCAATGTAAAATTTCTGCACATCAGGAACCAGCTCACCCCGAGTGAACCTTCCTGTATGAATACATCACTGTGTTTTCCCCCACTATGTTGCCTGATCATGTTGGCTTTTAAAAGCAATTCCAGGGGCAGGGTTGCAGCAGGATCTCATTTCTGTGGAAGAGAAGGATGGGATCTGTACCAGAGTCCTCCTGGGGACACCTTGACCTCTAGTGACCAGGTACTTTACTAACCTTGTGCTCCAAGGGGCCTTTGCACTTCTCATACATTACAGCTATGTAACTGCAAACCTCCTGAACTCGTAGAGTACCGAATCTCCCCCGAGAGGAGCTCCTCGTGGTCACCACAAGACTTGGCGTTTGGAGAAACCCTTATATTCCTGGGAGTTAGTGCCACATAATGACCCAACGGAGGAGAATTGCTCCTGAGGGACCTGTGTTTATAGAGGCCATGGCAAACATTTTTGATGACCTTCCTAGTGCTTTTTGACTACCAAGTGAGAAACTCTCCTCTAAGAGTGTGGCAAGCTTTGGATGAGAGGACAAACATGGACTGAACCCAGCCATGCCCCATTTCCTTGCTATAAACCAGGTGGTGCTGAATTCCTGCCTTAGTCTGTTTTCATTAGCGGTAGTACTTGAGAAAATGTTTTGAGGCATGAATCCTAGTGGTGTGACAAAGACCCTAGCAGGTGAACTAGATGGCTCTATCTGCCACTGATCCAGGAAAGCCTGGTTTCCTGCAGGCTCATCCTGCACCTTGGCACCTCAGCGTGCTCTGAAGTCCAACCAGGAGCCGTTGCTTTCCTGTGACCTAATAATAAACCGGTAGTCCGGAATAATTTGTCTTGGAAACTTAATGCCGACTTATTTGCTGAACTTCAATAAGAACCACTGCTTCTTTGTGACAGTTAAGTACTGGAGGTGCTAAAATGGTCATAAGTGACCTTCTCTAGTGAAGGATGAAAAATGATCAGCTTGTGGGGGGCTGTGTCAGTTATCAAACACCCAGAAATATTTGAGGGGAAAAATTGCCTCCAAACAGATTATTTTACTAAAAATAGCACCGGGAATGACTCTTATGTCAGATGGTGTGAAATGATGTAAAAAACAAAGCCTTTTTGAGAGCCTCTATTATAAGGGATGTATGAGATGCTGCTATAATAGTCATTTATATGGTTGCCTGCCAGCAGGTCCATATATTTGTTACTGGCAATGAATGTCCACACTCTTGGAGGGAAAAATGTTTGTCCTCAGACTCTGACAAGATAGGTTATCCACTTTGGATGGAGGGAGAGGCTCTCAAAGGAGAATTATATTCCCAGTTTCTCTCTCTGCCTCTGGAAGCTCTTCCCAGAGAATTTTGTGACTGCTACAAGCCAGCTTGGCTCCTATGAGGTTTCACAGGGGCATGTTGACTTTGGGAGTGGAAAGAAGACATGAGGTTTTCAATTTGACTGTCAGGGTTTGGATGTGAAATTCTGGTAGAACACAAAGAGATGAGACAGGCAAGCTTACACACATATCTTCTCAGAGGAAGGGAAATACAACCTGGAAGGACAAAGAAAAGCTTTCTAACAAGAAGAACTACAGCTGCCTGGGCATAGTTGTAGGGTGTGGAGGGGAGATGAAGGTGGCTTATCCCCAACATCTTGCGATACTGGAGGAGCAGGAGAAGGGGAAGGAGATACCAACAGGGTGCAGTGGCCAAAGGGAGCCCAGGGTAGCAAAGGGTCAGTGCTTCCTCGCTGCTCTGCTGGCATGACTGCTCATCTGACCCATCTATCACAACAGGAACATTTTTTCATTAAAAAACTTTTGAGAAGGGAGATCTTCCTAATTTTCTTTTTATAATTTCTAAGAACTAGAAAATCCTCTTTGAAAATGAAAAGGAGGCTTGAAGCAACTTTCAGGCATGAAACTTTCTATTCAGGTGTGAAACTATATGGCTACAGTGAGGAAGCATTTTTTGATTAAAATTTTCAACTAAAAACTAGCTCAATGACGAGTGACAGGACCAAACACCATGATGAGGTTCCCAAGTCTGTAAATACACACTTAATAACATGCTCATGTACCTGAGGGAAAAAAAAAAAAAAGAGAAGATAAAGGCTGGCGTGAAGTAGCAAAAAACTAGCATGTGCCTTTTGCTATGGGAGCTCTTGCCATCATTATTTAACAGGAAAACTTAGGAACTGTTTTTGCTCTCAGAACATGTGATATCTGTTCTTACAAACATGCTCAGAAACATGTTTTAAGCTGTTTGTATAAAGTGAAAGGGGCAACTGTGGGAGGAACTGTAAACCCATTTTAGAAATCTTACTCCCATTTTTCAAGGAGGCTGAGTGCAAAGTGGGACCGGAGGAGGTTTGTGGCTGAGTTTGGGTTCCAATGTGTGCTCAAGGTTGGTAATACTTTTTGACATTGGCTGACTCAGTAGCAATGCACAAGATTTATGGGAAATCCCCTTCACTGTGCATGGTTCTGGCAAACAAAATGGATGGGCTCATTTTCCTGCAACCAAGACCCTAAATTTGCCACAGAAAATTTATTCTGTGGCACTTCCCTGCAAATCTTAAGAAATTTTTCAGGTGCAGCTACCTGGGTATAACTGCAGGTTACATCCTGGAGCAGTATCCTGGCTCTCCACCGCTTATGTGGTTAAATAGGTTGCAGCTGCCTTCCCTTTCAGGCATTCAGAAAAAACACATGCTCTCCTGCTAAGACTGCTGCTGAGTCTCTTGCAGAACTGCTGGAGAGTTTCTCGAAGCCCAAAGCAGGGCTGACAGCCTTCCCACTGAAACTTTTTATGCTGAAAAAGCTGGGTTTGCAACAAATCAACTCTGTAATTCTCTGAAATAGCATTCTCAAGGGTTTCTTCTTTTTGCCTTCTCTTTTGAACAGCATTTTTCTTAGTCTTTCAGATGTATGTTCTCTGGCTCATTACATCTCCTGGAGTGCCATTCTCCCCAGGGTGAGGCAAGGAGACCCTGAAAGCCCTGGTGGTATATGTCCCTGGCTTCAGGAGACTTCACATGGTACTTACTGCCCTGCCATGCAACAAGACATGTAGACGTGGTACTTAGGGACATGTTTTAGTGGTAGACTTGGTAGAGTTAGGTTAACAGTTGGACTCGATGATCTCAAGGTTCTTTTCCAACCTAAATGATTCTGTGATTCTAAGATGATAGGAGGCCTTCACTGGTAGGAGAAGAGGAGGAAAGGCCAGTACTCCTGACTGGGAGATGGTTGCAGGTGAAAGTGGTTTGGAAATTACCTAATGGGAAAGGTCATGTGTGGATAAAAGAGGAAGGTGGGGCTATTTATTCATTCCTGGTTGTCTGTGTATATTTAAGTTGGGGGAATCTACTTGTGTGTCTCTTTTTGGTTGTGATCTAAGGTTTTTTGTGTCTTTGTGTATGATCCTCAAAGCTAAGAAGAGGTACCTTCTGAAATGTGGGTCCTTCATCTCTTAAAACATTTCTGCCCTCCCACATCTCCAGCAGAGGAGGATGAGCTGATACAGACCTGGCTTTTCCTGGCAGCCTGCTCAGCAGGTGTAGCTATGGAAGAGGAAACGTCTCCTTACCTGGTACAAGGTCTTTCTTATGCTATGGGGATACAGGTTTTTCTTCTGTTTCTCATTAGCCTCAAAGGTGGGCAGAAATATTGTGTTGTGGTTTGATGCTGTTGGGGGAAGCAAGCCCATATCAGAACTTGCAGAGACACCACAGTGGGGCTTCTAACAGGGCTGGGAGCTTGTGGATAAGAGCAACTTGAGTGCCTGTTTGTAATGTTGAGATTCGCCTGTGTTGCGATGCTTTCTGGAAGTGTTTAGATAACTTAATGGGCCCTGTATGGCATCTGAGAAGACGAGGTTTGACATTCCTTAGTCAGCACTTTGACAAGGAGAACCTTTGTATTTAACTTACACTGCTCTACAGTAATGGGTATGAGGCTGTGGAAAGCTGAGCAGGGATGAGAACAATGTTGCCCAAGTCCAGCAATGCAGAAAGAAATTATTAGTTTAATGGGGCGTGAAATTATCCATTCTGTTTTCTTCACATTTAATCGTAGTTCACAATACAGTCCTCCATGGCTGGCAAAACTCCTTCAGTGTTGCCCTCACAAGAAAACCAAAAACATTTGCCTTCACTGTAGTTCTCTGATGTGTAGCTCTGAGGACTGTTAGCAGATTATCTGCCCCGGACACCAAAAGGGACCAAAGACTGTTCCCTGGAAAAGCTCACCTGGTTCTTCTTTTATAACTTCTTTTTCCTCTTTATTGCCCTTGGTGGCAGGGCATTTGGAGGACTGTCAAGAATAAAGCGTTTCTATCAAAGCACGTGGTTTTTCTGCAAGGGGCAATGGCTACAGAATGGTTTGCTGCACGTGCCTCAAGGTGGCTCTGTGGCAAGTGGGAGGAAATGCTCCCTGCTCAGCGGAAGAGTTACACATCCAGATGAAGAATCCAGAAAATGCTGAATTTGGTCTCTGAAGTTGCTAATGCCTAAGACATGGGAAATGAGAAACTTCACAGCTTTCTTAGAGCTGATGGATGATAGTTGGTAGTGAATTGATGGATGACAATACAATGCTCTAAGGAGCTGTTTTTAATTCTTCCCAGGGAGGAAAGCTAGGTGGCTGGGTTCCTGGGCATACAGATGGGAGAAAGGGACAATGATATTGCTGCAAGTACTGAACAGACTTTTGTGTCTGCATACTTGTTTTGTCCCATTCAAATAGCTGAAAATTTGTCCAAACCCAGAACTGCTTCAGAGTAAAATTGTGTATGTCCAAGAAGTCTTAAAAATGTAGGTGATTACATGAATATTTGAAGGTCTAATAGAGGATGATAAAAGAGTGAACAGAAATTCCCCCAGCTCACCCTATCCAAACAATAGCAAAATCTCAGACCCTTGCAGTCAATCTGTGACTGAATATGAAGTCAAAACAACTTTCCCAATACTGGCTTTTAGCTCAGCCTGGAAAGCTGTCCTGTTCCCACCCCATTTTAAGCCCACATCAGCCATTCCTGACGTGGCATCCTTTACCTCTGCCATCTTCTCCGTGGTGTCGGTGGGGTGTTCTTCAGAAGAAATGTGTAATGACACAAGAATTTATTTCTCTTGCTATTGTGCAGATGGAAAATTGGCTGCTCATCCAGTGTTAATTAGATGTGGCTCTGTGGCAAGTGGCCCTTTTCTGAAGTACTGCCATAAAGAGTATTTCTGTTGAATGTGATAGAAAGAGGGAGAACCTTTAAAGTTAAAATATAAACATAAAACACTTGCAAATATGTGGCAGTTGGCTGAAATTGCAGCTGTTAATGGCCTTATGCAAAATGATTGAGAGCCCATTGCTTAACCAGCCCGTCAAGTCTCACAGCAATTATTCTGGCATTGAAATCAATGACAAAACTGTCGCTGATTTCCTGGGGACCAGGCAAATACTTTCTATGTGTCAGAGACTTTAACTGAATCGTGAGCAATGCTTTAAAAGGAGGGAATAAAACCCTGGGGCTGATCTACACGTGTTTTTACACAAGCATAACTTGAGTTGCACAGAGCAACACTGAAATCTACTTGCCTCTGATATGGAGGGCTATACCAGCTTATATTTCTTCTATGCCTTAATGGTCTCCAAACTAGGAGACCTTTCTATGAACAATGTCTTTAGACAGTAGTGGGATGGCTGATGGCTCTTGATTAATTTTATCCTGTCCAAACTAGCCTGATTATAAGGAAAAGCTTATGACGAGCAAGTAGCCTGCAGTACGTGGATTAGTTCTGCATTTCTTGGTAGCAATGGCTGCAAACCCAAAGGTGTGTGGCTGATGGCTTATTTGTAAGACTTCAGAGGTCTGGGTGCTTTGTTTTAAAAAGTGAAAGGCTGACACAGTCACAGTTTTCCCTCAGCAACACTTTGTTCTGATTGTGCATTTTTTTATGTTGGTGGGAGCTGTGGCCGTAGCAAACCACATGCTAGGTGCTGAAAAGTGGTTCCTGACATGGTTTAAAAATAAGCTCATTGTGGATTGTTAAATTCTTGCAGTATCTGTCTGCTAGCTCTCCTTTCTCTCCTGGTAAGCTGATTTGATTTTTCAATGGAGACTGGATCTCACAAAGCAAATTGATATTTTGTCCTAAAATATAAAGTTGATTTATGGTTGACGGTATGATTTATTGCTTCTAGCCAATACAACAGTTGAAATGCCAATTTATATTATCTTCCTTTCAAAACTGTATTAATAGGGATCCTCTGAGCCATTGTTAAAGCAGCAGAACAAAAGATGTCTGGGAGAGATCTCTGGTCACCTGCTGTAAGAGTGGGGACATTGGGCTCCAAAAGCCATGATCCAGCATGCTTTCCATCTATTTCTTTGGAGAAACCACTTCATTGTGTCAAAAGCTTTTTAAATCAAAAGCCGTGCTCCATGTTAAAAAGGGAAGCAATTACTGTCTCCTTGCTTATGCCCTATACTGCTGGTCCTGGGTCTGCCTGGCATATGCTTTCCTCCCTGAAAACCCCCTCTGCTAAGCATGAGTAACAGAGGCCGAACTTCCTCAGCATGTGTCAGGATATAAAGTAGCCCAGAGTGATTAGATTTGCTTTGATTTGTTCATACCACAGCAATTCAACACCCAGATTCATCAGGCTGAATCTAATGACTTTTCAGCATTTGGGATGGGATGGATCATTAGATGGTCACTGACCATTTCATTTTGTTTCTTTTCTTACTCTTCAGGAAGTAGATGAGAAAATTGTTTGGTCTTAATATTTTTTTCCTTTTACTCAGGCTTTGTCTAAAAATAAGCCATAAATGTAGCATTATATTTGGCTCTATCTGAAGCGCAAAGGTCCTTGATATATTCTTCTAGAGGGCAGCTTAGCCTTAGATTTAATTTCAAATATGAGTATATTTGTATACTCATATACAGTATACTGTCCTTTCAGCAAAGTTTTACAATTTTCCGTACTTGCTTGGAATCTGTATGACCTTTGCAACACTTCATTTATGAGTAGTGACATAACAAGATTAACGTTGATCTTTCTGCAGCAAGTGTACTCCCCTACCTTTCCCCCGGGGCCCGTAGGCTGCCGTTGAGTACAACTAACACCACATACTTGAAATTCCATAGTGAATTTAATACATAGGTAGCCTGGGAAAAAAAAAAGGGGGGGGGTGTTACTTATTTTGTCATATCTACTTGATGGCACACAATTTCTCATTCAATCAACACATGCAAAGTGAGATGGAGTATACACATACTGATGGACAAAAAGGAAACACACTAGCACTCTGAATGGCAAACAACAATCAGTTGTGGTCGTCCAGCACAGAGCACCTTTGATGGTCAAGGAAGGAGTTGAGAGGTTGCTCTCCTTCAGCCCTGTGCTGGGGGAAGAGTGGTAACAAAAAGGCTTTGTGGAGAGGAACAGAAAGGTGATACATCAGAAACAGGACCACCTGGAAGGCAAGGAGATCTGCTAATTCCTGCAGTTATTAGGTACCTCAGGAGGTTGCATGGGTTAATTTAAACTATTTGTGCTGAAGTCCAGCCCCAGTCAAACCAGTCTGCATGGTAATTTGCTATAATCTTTGTTTCAGAAATGCTCCTCTTCAAGGACTGAAAAATTTTATTTCAGGAGGACGTAATTTTAACTGGTGCAAGGCAACCATGCATGGGATGATCTGCAAGGAAACTGTAAGTGGTAACCTTACAGTGAGTGTGCATCAGTAGCCAACAGCTTCATTTTAATAAGATTTTTCAACTTTGGACTTAAAAAACATAATCCAAATATATGCAGCCATCCCTCTCTTGGGACCCCAGGTACCACCTCTGATGCTGGCTAACAGCAACGCACTTAGTGGAAAATACCCAGCTGTGAAAGTCCCCCTTGGGTCCTTGCCGTAAGGGAAGAGGTCTCAGTAGATCCACATCCTAGCTTTGCATGGCCCATGGTTGCGTGGGCTCCTGTTTTGTCTGTGAACAGAAGCTCACATCCAGCTTCAAAATCTTGCCTGAACTTCCAGAAAACTAGAGAAGACATTTCCTTTCAGCAGGTTTGTACGCAGGCTGAGGCCATAGCTCTAGGCAGGCAGGCAGCAAGGTTAATGCAGTCCCGCTCCTGTCTGTCACCGCTATAAATCCTAGCTGACACCTTAGGTGAGCAAAGGTGGGACATGCCACCAAATATGTGGGAGGCAGGGTAGCAGGTATACTGATATATTAATTAAAAAGAATGAGGAGTCATTAGGTTTTGAGTTAACAGTGCAAGTTTGGTAATGTTGGAATATTTTCCTTTGTGTTGGGACAGAAGCAAAAGGTTACTTATGAGCTGTTCTCCCTCCCTCCCCTACTTTCCCTCAAACTTTTAAAATCCAAGGTCTTTTAAAAAGAAGTACATTGCACAAACAGACCATGTGTGCACAAGCCGAAGGGATAGGACTGTATTCTAAACCATGTAACGTATTGCTAATCTGATATTGAGATGATGATAGGATACAATATACCTGGGTGAAATTTTTCTTAATCACTTGATTTGAGAAATTCTTTATTTTCTAATTCAAATCCAAATGAAAGGTGGCTGTCCTAGCAGCATGAACCAAATGTTGGATACCAGCTTCGGTTAATGTTGTCAATGTGTTTGAACCCCTTTTGTTACCTGAACTTAGAAACAGTTTAAGATGTTAGTAAAATTGCTTCTGACAAAATTATGAAACTTTTTCATATAGCTAAAAAACTATCTAATTTCTTTTTCCAGGTCAAAACCTTGATATACAAGGTAGACAAAGGTTTCAAAGAAATGGGTATGCTTCCTTCCTTATATTAAAAATTCTTGGCTAGGTCTGTTAAGCAGCCCTTAGCAAACATAGGCATATTTTTTAGTCTAGGTAATATTGGCAGGTACCTTTGGTATCATGCATCTGTTTGACTCGGGTCCTCTTTTTTAAACTACTATTTCTGTGCAGATACAAACTGAGGGGAGAGGGGAAAGTGTGACTTTCTTTTGGAAACCTTTTGACCACCTGAGAGAAGGAGAGTTTGCTGCTGTTTCGATGGGGCCTTGGTACTGAAGAAGCTTTACATATTTATTTATTTATTTATTTATTGGTAACTCTTCATTCACTGTGTCTGGAAATTTCTGTAAGTGTAGGTAAAACACTGACATCTAGTGCCTAAAACAAAGCATCCAAACATGCTCTAAGACTCCAGTCTTGCGTCTTCTGTGCTGGATGTTGACTGTCCAATAATATTATGGACTGGGCAATATTCTGGATATTATATAAATACTGTGGTTTGGCTCTGGATCAGTGAAAGGAAGTTATTAGTTTGTGCACTTGGTATCATGAAATGCAGCTGGAGAGTGGCTGGTGAGTTGGGGTGGGAGATGAAGGTCTCTGGGAGCTGGTTGTACTGGGATGCCGGAGTGGGGGTGGTCAAACACCAGGAAAACCAAATCTATGTGTTATCTCTTACTGTTCTGAAGATATTACCTTTGAATTTCCTCTGTTAATATATAGTAATATAGCACATTTAAATACAGAATATAAAGAGAAAAAAAAGGTAGGGGTTTTTTTCATGAGTCTGAGTACTGTCCTTACTGATCCAGACAGAAAGGTGTTGCAGGGTTGGGTTGTTTATCAGACTTGCTGAGGCAAAGCTGTTAACCAAAAAATGGCTATACTCCAGAAAATGGTCATTGAGGGCCAGGTCTGAGTGCTGGACAACCCTCCCCTTGCTCAGGGAGTGCCACTGAGGGGTTGGCAGTACCCTTCACCCAACACCTTGGGCAAGTTCTTAACTTTACCAACCTGGTGTCTGCCATTGCCCATTGCAATGGTAAACAAAATGCTGGGGAAAGTTGAATTTTTTTGAAGCAACAGCAACTGATAGTGTTCCACTTCTCACTCCTTTAAATTTTATTTTTTTGTTTAAAGCCACCTAGTTGTCTCAGTTCTGTTTCAGCCCAGTGTTTGCTGATGCCTCACAGTGTGGTGGTTTGGGTGCTGGTAGCCCCATGTGTCAGAGCTTCTCCTGAAACACCACAAACTCCAAAGTAAAATCCCTGGGGAGGCCAGCACATGGGAGGGATGTGCACCTGACACGTAGCATTGTAATGCAGCATGTGTGTAAGGACATGCCGTCTCAGGCCTCCATAAATAAATCTGGGTTGATGCATTGTGTCAGCTCAAAAACTTGAACTGGTTGGAGTCAACCCTAACTAGAAATAGCTGATGTCCAACAGAAAGATAAACTTCCTCTCATTTTGCAGCCTTCTTCTTATATGTCAGTTGATCAACATGGGACTTAAAGCTGGTCTGGTCTTGCCAACCAGCTCTCCCAGCCATCTCACCCATGGCCGAACATACCACCTGAGAGGAAAGGCTTAGCTCTTTTCCCATGGGAATGCAAAAAAGAGAACAAACCTGCTCTGTTGTGCCTCTGGTATGTTACTAACTTGGCTCAAGCAGCTAGGAAAATGAGTCCTTTTGGAAACTCAAGAGTATGACAAGGCTAGCAGTTGCCTCTACCAGAAGAGTGCCCAACTGATTAAAAATGTTTCTTGGATGCGCAGTCCGGAGAAGCTGAGGTGGTCTGACAAATTCAATGTCTCAAATATCTGTTAAAGAGCTTTGCTGGAGAAAACAGCCTTTGTAGAATGCTGGAGTTTTGTGAACAGGACAATGTGGCCAGAGGAGAGGGCCCCACGGAGGGTGGGACCGCACTTCTCCAAAGCCCCAATTCCTTATCTTAAGTGACCAGGAGAAGGAACACAATTTATGCCTTCCTGGAGGAAGAAGGCCCCACAGAAGTTGGGACTGTGCTTCTATCTTAAGCGGTCATGCCAGCAGGAAAAGAGAGGCAACTCCACAATGAACCCCCCCCGCCCCCCCCAAGCTCACTGACCGATTCCAGTGAACCCCAGGTGTGGGAACTGCGCATGTTGAGACCATCAACTAACACACTATAAAAGAAGAGAGAAAGAGTCCCCAGTGAGCGCCCTCCAGAACTGGATCTCTGTGCTGACTGGACCAATGCTGGACCCAGGACTGGTAAAACCCTTCTCTTCTCTCCCTCTCCCCCCCC
>NW_010973316.1:3966785-3987764 GCF_000737465.1 Haliaeetus leucocephalus | reverse complement strand
CCCCCCACCCCCTCTCTCACCCCCTCTCTCCCAGGTGTAAAGATTAGCACATCTCTAAGTGTCTTGCTAGCTTCAAAATAAGCAAACAATGTGTGCCATTGACCAGCCTGGGAGGACACAACTCATCCTCTGACCTGAGGACCTTGTAGTCAGTCTCCATCAAGTAACTAACTCCTCACACAGCTGTGTCAAGCCCCATATAAGAAGTGGTTATCTCTTCTGGCCTGTATTATTCCTCTTAGAGGGCTGATCCATAAATAGATGTTTCTAATGGTTCTCTAATCTGTTTCCAAGTTCAAACAACATATTTGTGGCCACCCAGACTGATGTGCTCTTGTGCCATTGTCAATCTTCCTTCTCTAAAGGAGATGGCAGGAAAAGCTGAGCTAAACACCAGCTGATAGAAGCAACTCCTTAAAGTGATCTGTCTCACTGTGACTTTCAGTACCTTCCCATCTTCTCAAAAAAAGGGTCTTCTGATCCCTTTTGGAGTTGCTTTTGTCTTTTCCATAGCAGTCTCATGCTGGTGGTCCAGAGGCAGCCTACAGATCTCTGATGAGCCATCAGAGCTTTCCCTTTCTTGGTTGTCACCAGCTGATAGACTCCTGCTAGCAGTAGAGCTGCAAAATATATTACTTAACATTTTACGCCTTTATTATTATACAGGTACTTAGAATTATTTATTTCCTTCTGTTTATGATGATTTGTATTGATGATGACTTTCAGCAAATACTTCCAAAGAATCTCAAAGATCCACAGTGCCAGGGACCAAAACTTTCAGGAATTAACAATCCTGACAGCAGAACTCCTCTCCCCAGCTTCACTCCTTAAGCCACCCTTCAAATTCTGCTTACCGCCACCACCACCAAAAAAAAAAGGAAAACAACCAAAAAAACCTTAAACTACAGTTATGTCCCTAGATTTGATTCTTCCTCCTCTCCACGTTCTTTCCCCTGCACTAACCAGCAGCATCTTCGACTGCTCCACAACTCAAGACACCACAAGCTCTTCTTCATTTTATTTGAGGCAATGGACTGGTTCGGAGTCTGTGCATAGCTACCTTCCTAAAACAGGGCCACCCGCTGAGTTTTAACTGTCATCTTTAAAATTAACTTTTTTTTGTATAGTATTTTCAAGGCCATCATGAAAATGGCAGAAGAAAGCTCTGGTTTGCTTTGATACCACTGCTCCGTCATGCCCTTACCCCTTTCCCCTTTTTTTATGCTTAATGAGATTTTTTTTTTTAGTCATTCTGCAAGATGAATAGTGCAGACATGCACAGCTAAGTCCACCAAGGGAGAGCAAAAATGCAGTGGGGTTTGCAAGGCTATTCTTTGTAGGTCAGGCTTTAGTGGCTAGACTGCATGAAAACAGAAGTTCTTTTGTCTCTGCAAGACCCCAGATCATAAAAGAGCATTTGAAATTCACATTCAGGCTGATAGTGTACCAACTTAAATGTCTTTAAAAACAAACAAGCAAAAACCACAAACAAGCAAAAAAATATTTGTCAGGTATCTCCATGTGCAGAAACCAGCAAGGCGAATATTAACTCACATGTTTTTTCTACAGCCGACTCTGGTCTTTCCAGGTAAGATAATGAATGAAGCCAAATTGCTTTTGTGTAGATGCTTTCCTAAAAAAGGTTTATCAGACTTCCCAGACACAACGTTACAGAAGTCCCTTGCCTTGCTCATGCTATACCATGCTGATAAGCTGACAGAAGGAAAAAGGCAAATCTGTAGCACAGGCTGGGAGCCACATTGAGTGGGCTATTAAAACAAGTATTTATACTGATAGTCGGCTATACTTATTTCTCCAGAGGAGGTAGCTAAGTCTTTAAAATCAGCTAGGAAACCAGCTCAATGACCTGGAATAATTACAGGGCATTTCTTGCTCATTTTTATATAACCCATTAAGTATATCCTAGGTTTATCTTCCCCTTTCTGCTGTTATATGTCATTTACAGTGGCTAGTCTAAATACCTGTATTTATGGGATTAGCCAACAGACAGGCTGCCCCTCAGATGAGATTTGGTATCTGGGATCTAAGCTTAGGAGCAAGGATTTCTTTCAGTCTGCCATGAATAACCCATTTTGTATTTATTTTGCATCTTTTGTTGTCTAAATGAAAGAGCAAATATGTTCTAGATACTTTTGCTTCATTCCAGCCACTAAAATATATGAATTACAGAAACTTTCTATGCCAGCCTGTCTTTTAGGAAACCTGAAATCATATCTGAGTTATTAAAGTTTAATAGCTGATGGGGGGGGAGGGTGGAGTAATTACTTCCCATAACATCTTTCTCTATCAAGAATTTTGTTGTAACCCTTGATGCAAAATTATTCCACTGGCATTATAAACTGCGGTGTAATGTCTTATAATGTCACTTCTTACTACCACGGAGAAACCTCTATGTTATGACTTAGATTATACATTCATAACCTACACCAAAAATGAAGATGAATATAATGAAAGTAGATAGCTAGTGTGTCAAGGTGGCATTTGAGCTGAGATTTTTTTTTTTAAATATAGATGTAAGAACATGAAATAAATTAGCCAGATTTTTGTCTTGCCAAAAAAGGAGCCAAACTCAATTGTCTTCGATGGTGTTTTGCCAATTTTCCATCCATAGAAAAGTTGTAAGCAAATCTCAGATTTTCTTTTGGCTTCAGTGTTGGCTCTTCAGTGAGTTGTTTTTGGGGTTTTTTTTTGCATGGTTGCTGGTGATTTTGGGTTTTTTTTAATGCCATTTCTTTAG
This sequence comes from Haliaeetus leucocephalus, assembly GCF_000737465.1. Classification (NCBI taxonomy): domain Eukaryota; kingdom Metazoa; phylum Chordata; class Aves; order Accipitriformes; family Accipitridae; genus Haliaeetus; species Haliaeetus leucocephalus. The sequence continues at coordinate 3,985,006 of NW_010973316.1, read as the reverse complement.
ATAGAAGAAGAAAAGCCTGAAGTTGGGTTTGTCCTTCAGCTACCAGACTGATCATTCCTAATTTAAAGTCTCCCTTCACCCTTTTCTTCACCTTTCCTCATTCCCCACCAAAAACCCCACAAAGACTGGAAAGGATGAGGGGCAAAGAACACCATGTGCTACACCTCTCCCTCTCCAGGGGCTCCTCAGCATCTGACATGTCTTGGATCTCTGTCAAATAACAGCTGTGTTGCAGTGTATGTTTTATAGTAGCTAGAACACTGACCTGTGTGACTAAGACCTTTACACACACCCCACACCCCCCGACCAAACTTGCATACCACCAACACCTCTCCGTTTCAACCTGATCCTGGTAGGACAGGATAACAGCCTTCCTCTGTGCTCGGCTCCACTTACTAGGCATAGTGGGACTTGCTAGAAGATCCATCAAACCTCTGGAAGACTCAGAATTTCCAGCTGATCCTAAACTTACAGAGTGCCAGCTCTCTCTTGCACCAGGGTATAGAGGGTTTTGTGAATGTTGTGGGACCAGAAGCAGATTTCTGAGCTGCTTGTTCAAATAGGATGTTTATTAAAAACTGTTGGGAAGTCATTCCAGGCCTCTTTCCCATGAGATCACACCCCATGGGAAATCATACTGTCAGAAACAATGTGTAGAGTAAATAGTGCTTATGGGCATCTCTCTTGGCATCTGGGTCATCCCCCTCCAAAACCAGATCTAGTTTTTATCTGTTGACTCCTCTGGCTTGAAGGAGATGGAGGTATAGCAATGATAAGCAAGTAGGCAGCCATAGATAGTGATAATATAGTCTCCTGGCACATTTTCAGTGAGTGATCCTGGTCTCCAGCTGATTTTCAGCTGGCCAGAATCAGGCCAATAATTGATTTATTTTGGATGCATGAGAAGTGCAACTCCTTATCTGACTTCCTCAACTTCAGAGACTTAAGGGAAAATGGACCTGAAGTTGGAGCAAGCCTGGACGTCTTGTTTAATCCTAAAATATCTTCCTTGGCTGATCCAAGGAAAGGCTTATCCTGGCAAATCCTTGTTTCTTTAATAGAAGACAGTCCACCACTTAGTAGGAAAGGTACTGGAGATATTAGAACCTCCCCCCCACTTTTTTGTTGCTGGTAATAACTTCACTGGTCTGAAATTTGTATGAGCACCACAGTATGTCAGTGTCATTCATCTGAAATAAAGTCTAGCCAGGCATGGGTAGGGTGGCAGTGAAGAGAGTTTCCGATGAAACACTTTGCTGTTGGAAAAGATGGAGTTTGTTCAAACAAAACACAGTGCAGAAATGTGTTGGATGTAATCAGCTGTGGACAGAAGAATGTCAAACATGAAATCTTGTTACCTGTTTATTCTGATGTTGAAATGCTTTGCTTGAACTTTCTTTAATTTAGTTTTGACTTTGTGCTTTTTGTTTTAACCTTAAGTATAGGATGTTGCACTGAAGAATTCATAAGGTAGGGAAATAGGATTATCTGTAAAAAAATTCAGCTTTATTAGAAAGAAATTTCTTGGTACTTTTGAATTAGACAATTTTGTGGACTTTTTTTTTCCCCTTGGGTCTTCAATTTATCCTTAAAAGCTATATTTCTGGGATGGAGAGTTGATTTCTGACTTCTGGACAACCACACCTGTATGGGAGCTGAATTGTTTTAAGGGCATCGAAACACATCAAGTTCTTCAGACTCAAAGAAGCTTTTATCTCTAACTGTCAGCTACAGCCTGAATTGCTTTTTCTTTTTTTAATTTTTTTTTTAATAGCAGCAGTCATATTATTATAGCAAGGTTGTTTGCCTCACCAGAATAATGTCTTGATGCCCATCAGCAGAGACAGGTTTCTGACACATGCAGTGGTTCTGCTGATTGTATTTCAAGTGACCCTTGTAATTGGTGAGCATCAACTGGCAGTGAAGTTTCAGCATTAAACTTTAACTTCTTTCACTTGGGGTCTTAATTGTGCTTTGAAATGTTTGATGGCTTGGCTGACCTTTTTCTGGGTTAGCTGAAGACTGAGATTTGTCTGCCAGGAGAGAAGCCACCGAGGAAACCTTGGAGCATAGCACTTTATTGGTTTCAATTAGACAGTGTGGTCTGGTATCTCTCGATTTAGAAATGCCTCTAAGCTTTTTATGGGTTTTGAATGGAGCTATAGGAAAAGAAGACACTGGGAATGCCAAGAATTTTACAAAGAGTAGGCAATGAGTGTAGGAGAGCTACTTACATTAAATGCAGGGATTGGATCCTCTAATCTCTTTTTGTATTTCAAAGGCATTTTTAAACCTTCCTTTCCCTGTGGGAAATCTCCTGGGGTGCAGCTAATTTCCCCTGCTAGTGGTGAAGTCCAGCATTGCCATCTACCCCAGACCACTTCCCTGCTGCCATGAGGATGAGCGCCCTGGCTCCCAGCACTAGGTGGGTTGAGACCTTTGCCAAAAAGCCTTATGGTTTGCAAAAACCTCCTTTTCTGACCCGAAGTTGTTTCGGAGACCAGCAGTTTTCTCCAAAACTAGCAAAATTTTTTTTTCCTTTAGGTCTGATTCAATGCTACGTCGAGGAACATATGATGCATATGATGAATACAGATATTGCATGTGTAGACTTTTTCCTGACCCTACGAATGTTCTCGATTTCCTTGCTGGCCTTATGGCTCCATGCTGACGTTTTTTCTGCCTGTCCCTGTGGAGCTCAGCACTGATGCTGTGTCCCAAACCACCTGGTAGGGATGCAGCCCCTTGTCACTATGTAATTAGTCTGAGAGCCAGGAGACGTCAGAAACCTGGCCTGACTGTGTTTGTGCAGGAGGTGAAGGGCAATATCGGACACAGAAGGTAAGCAATGGAGCAGGCAGCTGAATTCAGCCTGAGGGATGAATATGAGGCAGCATGTCTAACGAGGGGGGCTCACCTGAGGGGGCTGCAGTGCCTGTGTGTCACCAGGGGCAAGGAGGCAAAACATCCCTTGGGATGCTGCTTTTCAAACCTCCATTCTTGATGGCAAAAGGGAATTTGGTGTCTGAAAACAAATCCTCTGAAGTCCTGCAGTAAGGATGCACAGGCTTGTCCCAGACTAGCTGCATCCCGGCCCACAGGTAGTGCCCATATTCCCACCGGATTTGGGAGCCCTCTCATTAGCAGGACCAGTGGGCTCTGGATCAGACCCCAGGAGGGAGGACAGAGTGAAGACGAGTAGAAGGGCTGGCTGGCTTTTTTTCTAGCCCCCAGGAGAAGGGAAATCCCTGCAATGCTGGGAATGACACTGGCAGCCAGGGATGCAGCACATTTTGGTAGAGATGATGAAATCACCTATTATTAACCTTGATGTGCATGATGCTGGCATCTTACCTGGGGCTCCCCAACAGTCCCACTCTCAGCGTAGCATCCCCATGCATGTAGAAGTTCTCTCCCTTTGGCTGATACCTTGTTAAATGTTAGCCTCCTGCAATATTATTTTATCTTGTATTTATAATCCCAGAGCACTGCGAAGAAATACTAAGATGAATACAGTTGATTACCTTACCTTCATCCTTAAGAGCATTGGGTTAAGCCCAGCCACTGAATAATTGCGCCTGCAAAATAGGTTTTATTGGAAGGAATGAGAGCGGGACGACTCTGCAGCTGGCAGAGATCAAGATCGGTTGCCTTGGTAAAACCATTTCAAGCCTCTTGGCTTGAAACTATGTCATTAGTTTATGTTGGTGACCACTTTGTGATGTATTCAGTAATGGACTATTTATTGTACGTAGTTTAGTTAATAATCTATTTACTTTCCATTGCCAGGGCATCACACAGTAGTGCATTGCAGCTCATACTGAACAAAATTCTGACCTCTGCAGGAACACCTTTTGACTTGTTTGCTTGCCATTTATTTTCTTACTGGAATAAGTCCAGGACAGCTCAGTCTCTTGGCAAAACCCTGCCAGTTATTTTTCCTGCTTTGTCAGGCCTTAGTCCTCAGCTCACTGGTGATGCTCTATTGAGATCATGGTTTAAGCACCATCCAGTCAGAGCCACTGTGGAGAAGGGCAGCGACAGCGGCTGATGAGCAGAGGAGCCTGGAGCTGGAGCCTGGAGCCACAAGTCTGTAACCAGAAGGTAAAAGTTGAGGCTCAAAGTTTTTCAGTGAATCTTGCAGATCAGGAAAGAACTGAAGTGGAGAGACTGAAGCATTATTGTGGATGGCTTACTGTTAGGCTGGCAGCATCCAAGTGCAGCTCGCACTTGTACCTGCCTGTTTTATTTCCAGCTCAGGAGTCTGAGATGTGCAATAGAGATGGCTGTATGGTCAATTTTTAATAGCATCTTGCACCTTTTTTTTTTTTTTTTTTTGTAAAAGTGCATGAGGTGCCCAGGGAGTTATTTGTTTGAAAAGTGAATCCAGGAATCGCTTATACAGAGGAGAGCTGCAGGACTGGAGCTCAGGGGGCACAGCTACCTGCTGGGGATGCAGGCGTTTGATTTCCAGCACATGTAAAACTGAAAACCTGCTATTTGGTATGGGCACAATTGATATGCTTGGGCCAAAGTAATGTGCATGAGCTGGCAGGAATGAGACTGAGCAGAAAAGCAACTTATCAGCTTTCCATGGCACAGCCAAAGTAGGGTTTAGACCCCATGGTCAGTGTGGGGGAGAGGCCATACAGGGTGAGGTTGGGCAGTGCCACGGGGCCTCTTACCTCTTCTTGGTGCCAGGATGAAGGGACGGGGAGACCATACTGTATTTTTTTTCCCTCCATCCCAGCTGAGTCTGCCACACACACCCCCTGAGCCATCCTTCAGGGGCCTGGGGCAGCACCCAGCTTGGCTTTCCCAGGCATCTGCAGTGGCAAATCCTGCTGCCTTGTCACCCATTGAGATGCTCCGGGCAAACGTCTCCTTTACCTGGGCTTAGTGCTGACTTGATGTTACCAAGGAAAGTTTTTCCATATTAAGAGGGAAAACTGTCTCTCTTCAGTTTGCATGGCAAGGTCAAAGCAAGGAGGTGTGTCAGCAGCAGTCGATGCAGTGATGTGCTCTTCTGTATTTGTTTTTTGCGTGGGTGTGAACCTGGGGAGAAGGCGCCATCACTCAGTTCAGCGTGGAAGCAGGGTGTTGTAATATGCCAGGCGTCAGTGGCTCGCCTCTCCCTTCAATTTAATCCCCCCCATATTGGTGATGAGCGGCTGCGGAGCAGGAATCAAACCCACCCATCCCACCTTCAGCCTGGGGAGCAGATGAAGGATGCGGGTGGCTGGATCCCTGCAGCGCTCTACTCCCATATAAAATAGGATGCACCCCCCCCAGCGATGCTAGAGCTATAGAGGGTATAACCCCAGGATTTGAGGTCAGAGTTGCCTGTGAGCCCCCGTAAATGTTGTATTTTGGCAGCAGAGGAGCCGTGAGAGGGCAGTGTTGCATTGCAGGAAGAGGATGCTGCGGGGGCCGGGGGGGGGGGGGGCGGGGCTTGCGGCATCCCCGACGGTCTCCAGGAGCATTTTGACTGTATTTTCGTAGTGTCAAGCCGTGCTACTTTGCAACAGAGAGTAGTTGCAACAGACTCCCTGTTGCAAGATTAAATTTTGCATTTAAGGGAATTTAAAGATGTAATTAAAAGCCCCCTCCCCTCCCCCCCGAGGGAGTGCCCAGGCCTTCCAGCAGTGCTAATGCAGCACCCGAGGGTTGGAAGGTGACTGTTTGTCAGCAGAACATCCCAGCCATCAGTGGCTCACGGGTGGGTAGGTGCCCCAGCCAAGGTGCCCACAACGCCCCACCACATCCCATCCGTTCCCGAACTGACTGTCAGCCAAACCTCAGCCCCGTGGCCACCTCTGCTGTGTGCCCATTGGGGTGACCCTCCATCCATGGAGCCCTGGAGAAGTGGTTACACCACAGATTTTCCCTGGTTGGAAAAGAATAATAAGCTTCATTGGTGACAGCAATTTAAACAGGCGAGAATGTGCCATGTTGTTTTGCCTTGTGCAGTGCAAAGCTGCTCCTTTCCCTACATTGCTTTGTTTTATCTTGTTTTTTTTGAACGCTAAGTGATTGCAAATTATCTTCTGTTATTTGCTTTCCTTTCATTTCCTGGAACCAAAAACTTTCGATAGGTGCAAACTATTGCACCTGAACACATGTGGTAGTGAGCTGTCTTCACCTTCATCTGATACTGTAGGACAGATGAATCCACACTACAGCAGAGTACTCACAGGTAATTACCTTTCTTTCGTGAAAATTTATTATCGGATAAATGGCATCTCAAGATGGCAAAACAGGAGTTCAGGTACTTCACTTTTCTTTCACAAAGTCAAACAATGAGGAGATGATGCTTTTTCTTCTGCTGTGGCAGCAAAGCCACCGGCTCATTTTTGATTCCTACTCTGTACAACAAGGATATTAAGAATGGGAGGGAAAGACAAAGTTTTGAGGGACCAGCTCTGCACCTTGCAGTTGAAGGGATGTCTACCAAGTGGGGTGGATGAACAGGTCTTGCCAAGGCAGACAGTATGGTCATCCCTCCGTGCTCACATAGACTAAGTGGGTCCTTAATGTCCAAGCCAACCTCTTATTTCACTGCAGTTGTCTGCATTGTGGAGGCTTCCCTTAATATGTCAAAAACCTGAAGGACTAAACAGCCCCAGCAACAACTGGAACAGTAGTTATTCCTTATCTAATGCATACCCTGCTGTAGCCTACCCTTTCTGCAGTGCTTGTCAGGCTAAGCAAAGCAAATGACCAACACAAGATGACTTTTTTTTCCTTGGGCTCCTGTAGGTTAAAGTTTTGGGAGGATAAGGATTATCTTTGGGACTGAATCTTGCTTCTGAGTTGACTGATTCACTCCAGACTCTGCTCCCTTCGCACCCTTGGCTCCCCCAACAGCAGCAGACATGCGCAAACCAGAAAACCAACCTGCGGCAGCCCCATGTTGTTTAAGAGAATTCATCTACAAAGGCAGTGATATTTGGAACACCACCTTCGAGCGAGGTGGCTCTGCTGCCCTGGAAAGCTGGAGACACATCCAGCTTTTGATGGCTCCCCAAGACTTGCTCCTGTAAGGGAGCTCAGTGCCAAGAGGTCATCAGGAAAAATGAGGTGAAGGCTCGTGAAAGAAGCCCCTTCCAGCACTGAGTTTTACAGCGGTCCAACTGGCTGCCGGGTGTGGTTTCTTTTACCTGGTCTCCGATGCAGAGAGGGAAGGAAGGCTTGGCCATTTTGATCTTTAATAAGTCTAGTAAATAATTAAGAAGGAAGCTGTCCACCTGTTCTGCATAGTCAAAAAAATATCCACCACAAAACACAATGGAGGGAATATCTGTCTGTCTATCTGGACAAGTTTTTTCAGGGTAGTTAAAAGAAACACGGTGGTATCAGAAATGATACTTGCTCCTGGCTTTGTTAAGCATGGAGATCAACAGAAGTGAATATATAACATTTATCTTTATGCCTCAGCCTGTGAAAAGCAGATGGGTTAGTTTAATGACTCTCTATTTTTATTGAAATCCATCTTTGTAAGGTATCTTGGGGCTTACAATGACTAATATCTTTCCATAATGCATCCCTCTATCAACAGAGATGACTATGTTTACAGGGCAACATTTTTCACCTGCTTGTCAGCATGTCAAGCACCAACAAAACACACAATTGCCTTCTGAATCCCACAGCTAATCATTCATTTATTTAAACATTGTGTGGTGTCAGTAATGGTATCAGAGATCGGTTGACACAGCCATGCCTCTGCATACCTGTGGAGAGACGAGATGTTCAGAGCATCTACCAAAGAGATGCCACCAGTTAAGAGGTGAAACCCTTCTTGGCATTGCTTTGGTTTTGTTGTTTGTTTTTTTTTTTCTTGTAGTTAACTGTAGATACACTTAAAGGAAGGAAAAAAAAAAAAAAAAAGCTAGCTGGCTATTAACAAGTTGGTTTAATATTGACAATGGCCCTTTTCAGCATAGTGGGAGGTGTAATCTACTTAATGTCCCACAGCAGAACAGCCTTTAAATTCACAGCTTTTTTATACACAGTGGCTGCAAAGGTTCCCGCAGATAGTGCAAGCCTTGTGTGTCATTTCTGAGGGAGGTTTATCCATAAGAAAAGAGGAAAAATTGATCAGCCGATCCACAGAAGGGAAAAAGCACACTAGGGGATAAGTCATGAGAAATAATATGGGCAGACAGGTTTCTATAACTCATATAGGTAAAAACCTGTGCCTGGTAGACTTTAGGTTTGTTAAAGGTCTCATTATTTTAGCTGTATTTCTCCAACCCACATAAATATTTCTGTCCATTGGAAAAAAAGGACATTTAATTTTTTTTGTAAAAGCTCTATGGTGATGCCATTATTAAAAACAGAGGGAAAAGATGTATCAGCAAGTCAAAGCAGTTGCAGTGGCATAGTTGTTTTCAATAATCCAGTGAGTCACTACATCCGAACAGCCTTTCATTTCTCCCCATGGTTCAGACTAAATTGTTTATTAGAATTTTTGTGCATTATTTAAAAAAAAAAAGGAAATTGTAGCTCTTTATTTTAAGAACTGCTGCAATAAAAATTTAGATTATTCAAATTTATCAAGTGCATTGTATAAGGCAGTAACCACAGCCATTATTTTTTTTAATACCACAAGATATTCTCTGGCTTTTCCATCTCGTTCATGGTCATAAGTAAGCAGACTGTTTACAAGACATTGCTACAGGGGGAGAAATATTATAAAAATGAGAACTTGATCCAGCCAATGGCTGGAATTGTAATGAAAAACCTAAGTGAAAGGTAAACGCCAGCTTAACATAATTCTTTAAATGTAATTCTTGAAAAGCGGTGCATAATAGCTGCAAAGGGGATCTGTACTTCAGATCTCCACCCATGTAGAGGTGTGGAATAGAAGCATAGCTATATTCGTATATAGCTATACACATAGCTATAATGCACGAGAGCTGCCAGAACAGACAAGCACAAATATTTGAGGTATTTCACTATTTTTAAATCACAAAGATAGTGAACTTGCTTTTTTTCAGGAAATTGGACAATTTTAAGATGAAAGGAGGCTGGCTGACAGCATACCAGAGCTCTATGGGGATTTCCTGTGCCATTTCAAGGGAGGATTCACTGTGTTCACAAATGTGTAAATATTGTTTGGGGCTTGTTTTGGTTTTGTTTTTTTAACTCAGATGCTTGCCAAGCAAATTGAACCTTACAAACATAATTAGCCAGGGGCTGAACATTTAATCTTAAATTCTGAGTCTTCATTAAGTCTTACTGTAAACCTTAGGAGGAAAGCGTGCAACCATTCCGCGCTCATAGGGATGGATGCAATTCGTGGCAGGTTTTTACGGCAGAAGAGGGAGACTACTCAAATGAGGAAAGCTCAGAAAAACTGCACTGAAGCCACTAAGTGGTCAAGCAGTTATATTATGGTTAGTGGGATGAAATCCGGACTCGAGCCACCTCTTGCGTGATCAAAGCAGCCTGATCAGGAAATTAAGAGGGTAGTATAGGAGAGCTGGAGGGCTTGGTGGGTTGAAAGGCAAGGGTTTTCCCTTCCTATGAGGGTTACTCCAAATCAGGATGGGGTGTTTGGGGGTTGTTTGTTTTTTCCTTGGGTGATCTTCTAACAATGGCATTGTTAGTTTTGCCTAAAAAAGAAAAAAAAGGGAAAATTTCTGTATTTGGATTATTTTTAGTCTATCTATTGAGATAAAAAAACCTGCTGCTGTGGAACTTGAGATAAATTTCTAAACTAGAGATGGTAGGGAGGAAAAAAAACTGGAGGGAGAAAAATGAATTAAACCAGGACCTTATATGTCCTTCTGCAAGTGCTTCTGTGGGCTGGGAAGTTGTGGAGAAATGTGAAGGGACTGTGATTTCTCCTACGCTTTCCTTTCTGCTTTTTCAGTAATACGAGGTATCAAACAACGTCTCTCTGCAGAATGTGCCAGACCCTCTGCTCATAGAATAAAGCTCAAAAAGCAGCAGAATTAATCCCCATGACCGTTCATGCCAAATCTGTTCTCCTGTTTGCTGTTGTCAGGGTGGTGGGACCTTTCTCATAACTTGAAGTAGCGCCCTTTTTTTTTTTGCTGATGGCCAGATATGCACACAAGCAGTAAAGGAAGTTAAATATAAAGATAAATTAAAAAATAAATGAAAAGATTTATATAGTACCTAGTACTTGATGAAAGCTTATTTTTCTAGTGCATGCTCTTAAAAAAAAAAAAAAAGAAAGAAAAAGCAGGGCAAGAAGAGAGCCTTCACCTCGCAAATGGCTGGATTCCAGGAAAAAAAGAAAAAGAAAAGAAAAAAAAGGGGGAAAATTTGGGCAGACATTTGCACGGCTGCCTGCAGACACAGCGACCCACTGGCCTGCTGCCTGTTCCTGGCCTGCGAGCGGAAGTTTTGCACTTGCCTTGGCAGCATCGCCCTGAAATCCCGCTCGGCTTTGTGCTGCAGCTCCTGGTGGGCTCTGGCGGGTGGGGGTGCCCCGCGTGTGAAAGCACCTGCGCGTGAGCTGCCTGCCAAGCAGCACCCAGAGCCTCAGGTACCACCTCGGCATCAGTCAGCACAGCTTTTGCCACTTTGATGACAACAAGCGATTTCAATCACCAAATTTATAACAAGCCAGGTTTTAAATCCTCTTTGGTGCAGTTTCTTGAGTGCTTCCGCTCACATCAGCACCTTTGTGACTCCTACAACTGTATGGAAAATTAAGAATTAATAGAACTATTTAAGACGGGAACAACAACCTGAAACGATCTGACTGGTGCAGTCATTCCTGCAAACAAACTTGGTATGAGCCTGTGCTCAGCCGCTTATAAGCAAATGGGCTGGTCCCCTGGAAGTGACTGAACATCTTGTCCTGGGCACATTAATGACCAAGCTTGAAATAATGGTGATTTTTTGGAAGCTGATTTTGATAACAAGGCTCTATTTGTACAGTATTAGGAACTAATAAAGCCATCACTGTCCTGGGAGTGCCCTCCTCCTTGAGCACAATGGGAGACTCTTCTTGGCAGGTTTGCTACAGAAACAATGAATTATTAGCCAAAAGGGGACCACCTGGCAAATTGTGCCAGACCAGGGATGTGTGCTGATAATGCCATGGCATTAATTTTCTCTATTTTGCTGTAAGCAGAGCTTGCATCGCCTATAGAAACGTAAAGAGGCAGGTAAGCTGGAGTGTCTATTATTTATAGACACATTCTGTGCTGTAGAAATGAATTTTTCATAGGAAAATTTTGTACAAAGGCATTAGAAACTTCTTCATAAATAATCGTGACTGGGATCTTTAAACATGCTTTGTGGAATGGGTGGATATCCTTTAGTCCCCCTTAAAATTTTCCAGATGCATCCCTGAATGTGTTGGAAACAGTGGGGTGCTTTGACCCTGGAGGAGAAATCTCAGCCCCGTTACTGTCAGTCTGTAGCACCAGGCTTGCAAAATGCTGAACGGCAGCTTGTACTGCCTTCGGTCAGCTTGCAAAATTGTGTCCCCCATGAGCAAATGCAAACCTTACTAGTATGTTGATATGTTTGCATCGTACAGCTTGAGAAGTGATGTATCAGGACTGGAGTGAAGTATGATCCACCAACTACAAGAAGAAACAAGAAGAAATTCTTCTGGTATCAAGCAGGTGACCTCTATTGTCTTTACTGCGCTCTGCTCAACACCTGTTGGGAAGAGGCCCTTTTATTTCTAAAAAGAGGGAAGACATGGAATATGGCAGGAAATCATTGAGTTGCGAGGAGCTGGCTGCGGATGTGAGACCCACCACCAGGATCGTGAAGAAGGTAGGGGAGAGGTGGGGAAGAGGGATGAGTGAGACAGGTCTAGGCAAGAGGATGCTGTATTTGGATGTCATATATGATTCTGGTAGGAGGAAGACACGAACATGCCCACCATTTTGCATGTGGATGAGGGAGGAAAAAGGCTGCATCTTCTACTGGGCTGAGAACCAGAGCGCTTTAAGAGAAGGAGCTGTGAAATGTAAGTGAGGCCCTTGGAAAGGCAGGTTACCAAGGAGATTGATGTATACAGGAGGACCACCCCCTTGCCCAAAACCTATATCATGCCCTAATTCAGAGAGGACCTTGAAGACCTGGTTTAGATCTCCTTAAGTTGAGAGTATACTTAAATCCTTTTGCTATGAATGACACATAAACACCACTAAAAACCAAATGTGGTCTAAAATGCTCTCTTGAGAGCAGTCGTCAGTTCCAGAAAATACTGTTATGGAGTCTGTGTTTTATTGGCTACCTATTACTTCTGAAATTTCATGTTTATAACACAGCTTTTTATCGGCTGGCCTCTTTCAGGTTCCCAGAATACACTTCTTTGTGCTATAGGGGAATTTTTGTTACTCCCCAAACAACAATTCTGAGAAAAAAAAAAAAGACAAACAAGTGCATTGCACCCCCCCTACAATGGACCCACTGTTGATGCTGGATTAACTGGCCCCGGTGAATGGCTGAGCTCACATCTCACAGCCTGCGTGGAGCTCCACTCAGCTCTGCCTCTGGGGTTATGATATCATTTCTGAAGTCCTGCAAACACAGCTGAGCTCCACACTGCTCCCATTGTAGGTCACACTTCTCTAAACATGGAGCTGGGGATCTTAGCTAAGCGGCAGAGCATCTTCTCTGCAGGAGATGGAGGAGCTGGGGATGCCTCTGTGCTGCTCTTTTTCTTCCCATAGACATTCACCGCTGTTAGCCACAAAGGAATGTACTTCCAAACTGCTGCTCACGTGGGTGTCTGCGTATAGATTCTGTATTTATTGTCCTGCTTGTCTATGCGTGAAAGGAAAAGCCTGCACCTATAAAAAAAACCCTCCATAATTAACTGTCTTGACATCAGTTTGAGGTGAGCTAGTTGGCATTTCCAAGGGTCCCAGCTGTCTGGAGGTGAGAAGCCCTCTTCTTGCACAAGCTGTCTTCTTGCATGAGGTTTTGGCTGCTCATCATGCACAAGTAAGGCTGTGCTGGTAGATGAGGGGGTACCTGGGTGAATATTTCTTTCTTGTGGTGTGTTTGTATTTGTTACAGGGCTGCTTGCAACTCTTTGCTGACCCACTCTGCGCAGAGATGCTCGCTTCCAGCTTCATGTGCTCCGGCACGTGTTGCCTAATGACCAGGGCTTCTCGTTTGGCGCAGCTGACAAGGAGCGTTTCTATCACCACAGCTGACACACTTGCTTTGTTAAATGACACAGGATGCTGCTGTGCAAGGCACAAGTTCTCCTGCGTTTTCAGCTAAACAATTTACTACTGTGATGCAGATATCCTTCTCCACCCCAGTGAGCAGGAGGAACCTGGAGTTCATTATACACGTGCCAGCTTGGCCAGCTCCGTCCCACTTGACATTGCAAGAAGTAGTGAAAATGAAGTGATGCGTTGACCTAATGCCTTACATGTCATGCAGAGCAGGTTTGAATCATACATCTCGGGAGGTGCTTTGCCCTCTCAAACTGCCTGCTGAGGTTTAGCCCAGTGTGGCATTTTTTTGCTCTGCTACATTGCAGCTTCTGCAACCCTTCCGCCTCTGCGCCATCCTGGGCACAAGCAAACCCAAGCATTTGGAAAGCACGCTTGTCCCTGCAAAATGCAGTATCTTCTGCAAATCAAATGCTCATCAGCAACTGGGAACATAACCAAAGAGTGGAGGGAGGAGACGAGGAAACCATGCTTGATCCCACGGAAACCACAAACCCGATTTCACGCGGAAGGCAATTAGCCAGGCACTCATTTGGTTAGGGTGGCTGCGCTGCTTTGTAAAACGTGACCTTTTAATGAGCTTGGGTTTAAATCTGGGGATTGGATCTGAGATTCTGCTGACTGCACTGGCAAAGGGAAAGCACTGGCTATAAATTATCATCAGGAGAGGGGAGCAGGGGTGAAGCAGCCATCGAAACCAGCTCTGTGCATGCCCAAGTCCCACTCCGCGTGACAGGACCATATGCTTGACCCCACGCCATCACGCTCAGCCTCCCAAAGCCACCGGGATGCTGTGGCATCCTTGGATTGGCAGCGCTGACTCAGGTGAATGGTCCCGTGCCCATTCCCTGGCGCTGCTCTCGCCCAGACATTTCACAACTAGATATAAAGATCCCCGAGTTAGATGTTTGTGGCTGAACTCCCTGCAAGGAGAAGCAGTAAAAGGCTGATTTACGCTCTGAACCACAAAAAGATTTTTATTGCTTGCTTGCTTTTTTTTTTTTTTTAATGTAACTGTCTTGCCCTTAAATGCCTAATCCCTTTCTAACAACAGTCCTGTGGAAGCAGCAGGGCTCTCCATAGGTTAAATGTGCTGTTTTTCAAGAGGACCAAGATGGTCACCAACTCCCCAAAGCCCCACTTGCGCTGACACAGGTGATCCTCCTCCTCTTGGAGAGGGAAGGAGGGCAGCACCAAGCTGTCTGCTGCCAGTGTGGTCCAGCATGCTCTCCCGTCCCTCAGTTTTCTGGGTTTTTTGGAGGGTCATTCCATCACTCGGAGTATTCCCTGTTCTTCTGTTTGTGTCTTATCCTGCTGAGACAGTCATGGGAACTGCTGCTCCTTCGGGGGAGAAAAAAAAACCCAGGCTGCTCTGACTGAAACAGGGATTTAGGAGTTTGACTCCAGGCATACACATTTAAAGATATTGCCCAATTATTTCTTCATTTTTATTAATTACCATTAGTCATTTATGGGCCCTTTTTAATTCAACCTCTCAAGAAAAATATTACTTTAGGAAAAAAAAAGTCATTTCATGAACAATTAGCAAAAGCTACAGCTGTGCCATAAAAGCGAAATACTTGAGGGGGAAAGAAATGTTTCAAATTGACTGGGGCATGCGAGTTGTCAGATGGATGGAAAGCCAGCTGAGATCCTAACAAGAGGGTGATGCTGGAAAGGGGCAATTTGGGCAGGGGAAAGTACACAGCGTGGCATCGCTGGGGTCATCATCAGGCCTGCTGTTCATTACTGGCTTTATTAATGATTTGGAAGCAATGGGAAATGTGTTAATTACATTGGAAAATGACACTACGTTGAGAAGAGCTGAAATGAGCGGTGAGAGCAGAAAAGCAAGCAGCGAGAGACGCAGGGAGGCTGCGGATGGGAACAGAGGGCCGGGGGATACAACAGTGGGATTTTATGTGATTCAGGCTCTGGGCACTTTTCTACAGTTTCTCCTGATAAAAGAGCACTGACAGAATTTGTGGATGTGGAGGGGGGGCCCACGAGAGGTCAGACAGGAGGGTCTGGTTCGAGGCAGGCACCCATGGGGAGCCTTCCCACTGCCCTCCCTCGGTGGAGGTATGGAGCCTTGCCTGCAGTATTGGCCACGCAGGGTCCAGGCAGAACAAAATCAATTGGCTCAGGGCGGATGGCTGATTTCAGAAGTCCATCCTGCCTGCCTCCAGATTATATAGTGGAGCGTAATCAAGCATGTTTAAAAGAAAACTGTAGCGCTGCAAAAGTTAACGCATGGCTCTGCCTGCTGTGCAGCCAAACTGAAGAAAGGGGGAGAAACAAGAATCCTAAATCCAGATACATTTAGAAATCGTGTTTAATGATAATCTAGAGAAACCATACAGCAAAATCAAGGGAGCGAGCTGCCGTGAGCTGTCGGGAAGGGAACCCTCTGCCCACCGGATGCCACTGTTGCTCAATGTTAAATCACATGGAGAAAACTCCTGTGGCAAGAGAATATTTAGTGCTTAAAGACACCCAGCACTCCAGCCACCCAAACGCCGCCCCTTTCAGCAACGCACTTGTAACTTATTTGGTTGTGGAGTTAAATCTTTTTGCAACTCATCGTCCTGGAGGTAGGCAGAGGTGGCAAAGCTGAGGACGAAGGACTGTTTAAAATTTTACTTCTACTCAGCGGGCCCTAAAAAGCCCAACTGGACTTTTATTGTGTGGCTCCTCAGGCTGACAGTCTCCATTAACCATTGGCTAATACTGCAGAGTCAGAGCAAACCTGGTGTCACAGCTCTGTGCTATTAGAAAGTGTCCTTCATCCCAGCAAAGACCTTGGGGTGAGAATATTTTGCATGAAGAGCCACTGGCATAAGAGCCGAGCCTCTTGGCTCTGCATTGCAGTCAGCATGGTGTGCGCCATCCTTCCACGCCACAAATAAATCTACAATTTCTCAGCTGGGTGCCTTTGGAAGCCACACACTAATACACTTCTATGGGAAGAGAGACCAGACAAGGTTCAAATAAAGAGCTCATGTAATAAATAAACATGAGGTCAGTATAGGAACAGCAATAATTGCTTTGTATGACAAGATTTGCATAGCAAACATTTGTGATTAATGTACAGCCAATGTTAGGTAAGGAGCCTTTGCCATCGTTGCTCCATCTGCACCTTCCAATCTTGAAGGTACAGCAGCTCCAGCCAGAGCAATTAGTCACTGTTTACTGAAAGGCAGATAGAGCAAAATTCTTCTAGTTCAATATTTGAGCAAGTTTCATTCCACAGCCTCCCGTCGGATCCATTTCTGTGACAGAAAGGAATTACACTTTTTTTTTTCCTCCGGGGGTGGGGAGGAGGGACGATTAGCACTGTTGCTAATCCCGTAGGCAAGAGCACGGGCTGGCTCCCGGCCACTCCTGACTGGCCTCACTCAAGCGATGTTCTCATGGAAAACCCTAAGGAAGATGCTGAAGACCCTGCACATCAGCGCTCTGCTTCCCCACTGTCTTTGCTTTCTCTTGCCGCTGTGCTGGCTGGCGGAATTGCCACCGCTGATGCACGCTAAGCTGTTGCAGGGCGATGAGATGCAGCGCTGAGGGCAATAAAACCTCCTTCTTTACAGCCTCTTTTCTGCAGAGCCCAGCTAATTCTTTTCAGCTAAAACTTTCAGCTCTTTGGAGAAAGGGCTGTAATCTGACTTGAAATACCATCTTGATTTGGGGATTATTATTTTTTTTTAAAGACAAGCGAGCCTCCGGCTTCGCTGGAAGAGAGGCATTTTGGTGGGAGGGGCTGGGGTTGATCCTCTGAGGTTGAGTTAATTCCTATGGGAAAACTCTTCCGCTGGAGCCGGCTGGAGGGAAGACGCTCGCTGCAGGGCTTTTCCACTAAATCTGCTCATGGGCGCCGGGGAAAGCCATCGGGGTCGCTGGGAAGAGGAGCGCTCCACATAAGTATTACGCAGACCAGACAGAAAGGGGCGAGGAAAGCTCCACAAGGGCTGGATCGGGGTGAGGAGGCAGCAAAAACTTATGTCAGAGCACACTTTTCAGGGAAATAAAACGAAGAGCTGAAGATGCTTCTGTGTTCCTCTTGTGTACTTGTGGAGTTCAGTTAAGCTGCAACTGAGGCTCTGAGGATGCCCATCAACTCATCAAGAGTGATAAATGGCAGCTGCTGTCACAATGAGACATTGGGGTTTCGGGTCGCTGTCTTGCTGAGACAAGCCTTGCTGAGACGCCAGTCCCTTGGACCTGTCAGGGAGGATGCACGTGTCAGCATTTCACCCCTCTGCCGGGGCGGGCGCAGCAGCGGGCGAGAGCGAGGTGGATGCTGTGGCAGCTGGGCTGGTGCTGGCAGGACCCCTGCACTGCAGCTGTCCCCGCCTGGGTGCACCTGGGGGGTGCCACCAGGCTGGCAGGGGCCATCAAGATGGCGGATACTTGATGCGCCGATGGGAGATGCCACCACACCTCTGTGGCTGGAAAAAACATGGCTAGTCATCAGCCACTTCAGTGCAAAGTGCACCCACCACGCTGAGGAGCGAGCTCCGCGGTGCCACCGCCCCACCCCGTCGCCCTTAAAACCGCCCCCTCCTTTCCACCTCTTCCACCCTAAAGCTTTCCAGTCGCCCCACCTGAGCGCTGGGTGCCGGCAGCCCCCAAATTTACCAGGGGCTGGGCTACGCCGCGGTAGCACCCGGGTGTTGAGGGGTGCTTTGGGCTTCGCACGGAGGTGGGGAGGCGCGCAGGGCAGCGAGCACCCGGGAGGGTGGGTGCGGGGGGGCAGCACCCAGGAAGAAGGGTGATGTGCCAGGCCCCCGTCTGGATCAGGGGTCGGGGGGGTCAGCCCAAAGCGGAGCGGAGCCTGAGCGCGCTTCACCGCAACCGCCGACGCTTGTCACGCTTCGCCGCCCGGGCTGTGCGCTGCCACGGGACGGCGGGAGGAGGGGGAAGTTCCCATTGGCGGCCTCCCGCTGTCCCTCGGGCCGCGCGCGCTCACACGCACCCAGCCGCGCTTTCTGCAAGCTCCGTCTCACGCGCACACACGCACACACGCGGGCA
>NW_010973316.1:3927528-3966431 GCF_000737465.1 Haliaeetus leucocephalus | reverse complement strand
GCGCAGGCAGGTGGGTGAGCGGCCCGGTCCGCGGTGAGGGGCGGAGAAAGAGGGTCGCGGGGCCGGCGGAGCGGCGCCCTCCCGCCAACTTCCCCGCAAGCCCGGCGGGGCTGCGGGCAGAGGGTCCCCGTCGTCCGCGCGGGGTGCGGGAGTTTGTTCGCGCCCCGCGGAGAGGCGGGCGGCCGGAGGACGGCGAGCCCTTGACGGGAGACGGCGGCCGTGGATCTTCCGCGCGGTCCGCCGCTTCCAGGTAGCGGCGTGGCAACACAGGCTCACTTCGTTACTGTTATTATTGCTATGAGTGATAGCGTGCTCTGCGCTGGGGGCGGGGGGGGGTGTCTGCCTCGGAGCCCCCCCCTCCTGCCCCCCGAGCAGCTGCCCTTTTCCCGGCAGCAGCTCTCGGGTGTCCCCGCTCGGGCGCGGCTGCCCGGGCTCCGGGGGCCGCCCTTTCCCCGCCAAAGCACCCCCGGGCCGGGCGCCGTGTCCCCGCCGGCGGCAGCCGCGCAGGTGTCGCTGCCGCCCCGACGGGGCTGCGCGCTCCCAAAGTTCGCGCCGCGCCGGGCGGACGAGGAAGCTTTCCCCCTTACACGTA
The DNA here is from genome assembly GCF_000737465.1 of Haliaeetus leucocephalus. NCBI lineage: Eukaryota > Metazoa > Chordata > Aves > Accipitriformes > Accipitridae > Haliaeetus > Haliaeetus leucocephalus. The sequence continues at coordinate 3,965,839 of NW_010973316.1, read as the reverse complement.
GGCATTGTATCTATAAGGTGTGTCCAAACGCTGCAACATAAACACGGGGTCGAGTGTGTTTGCGCACGGTGGAGAGCGAGCAGGCGGCTTGGAAGTTAAAGCCAGACCAGGTGCATTTTCCTCTGGCGGCGTCTGCCCCGATTTTTTAACTTTCTGCGGGGAAACTTGCAGCGTTGGCTTGATATTTTTTTTTTTTTTGGCGTCGGAGCACTGCTCTCCGCCGCCGTAGTACGGGGCTGTGCCGGTGTAGTGGCCCGGGGAGAGCACTTGGGATCGCCTCCTGCTGCATCGCGCTTCTCGGGAGCCTTTGCTGTGAATAAAACATTAAAAGGAAATCTCTTCAATCCTTGTAACTTCCCCCCCCCCCCCCGGTGATGCAAAATTTATGATGTTTGGGCGGTATTGGTGCAACAGCTCCTCATTCTCACAATTCAGTTTATATTTTGGGGCTTTATGTAACTGAGATGATGATATGTTTGATGAGAAGTGAAAGATGCATGTCCCGGCTTTGCTTGCCTGGTTAGGCTTCACAGGCAGTTTTGATCTTTGGTGCACAGTTTACTTTTTCTGTGTGTGATTTTTTTCCTAATCCTTGAAATCAGGAGGGGTGAAGCGCTGGGCTGCTGCTGCTGTTGCTTTCCCTTACCTTTTCTTTTCCTGCGGTTTGAATCAGTAAATCCCAGCTGAAGGAGCACTGTGTTCCTTGTTTCACAGGCTCTGGTTTGCCATACCTTTTTGCCTGCCTCGCGTTTACACGCAGGTTCTCTCTTCCCCTGACTTGGTACTTTTCTGTCTCAGACTTTCCCTGTAGCCTGCCCCAGTTTCAGGCAGCAGCTGTCCCCGCTGGGCTGCTCCCACGCTCTCCAGCCCTCCTTCCCCACCGTTCGGATGTGGCTGTTGGGGTGGACGACCACAAAGATGCTCCCTCGCTGGATTTATACCCCAGTGAAAATAAAAGGCATTGGTCCAGGGTCACTTGCCTGCCTTCCTGTTGCCTCCTGGGAAGCCTTCTGGATCTGTGCTGCAGAAAAGCCTCTATGCCCTGCACTGTGCAAAAAAGAAAATCCATTTATTAAAATAATGGGGTTGGAGTGACGTTTTCTATTTGGAGGGGTTTGGGCACTGCTGTGGGCAATGCAGCTATTAATGATTGACTCTTGCTGCTTGGCACTTGCTGAAATAGTGAGGCGGGCTGGACAGGTGAGCCTTGATTTACAAGTATTTAGGCACCCCCCCCCCCCCGAATTTGGGTTGTCCTGGCTTTTGGGGGCGTTAGGATGGGGCTCTGGCTGCCACCTTCACTTTTAGCATATCAAGGGAGATGATGATGCCTTCGCTCGTGCAAGCAAGCTATTGGCCAGACTTTTGATTTCATTATCCCGTGTCTGTTGGTTAAGATGTGAATATGTGAATACATGGGGGTTTTTTTATTTCTTCTATCTCTGGGCTCGGGCATATAACGTTTGCACTGCACAGCTCAGCAAGGCTCATGTGAGCCAAACAGCTTGGGCTGTTACCTGGAAGCTGGCGAGTCTTTGTTCTGCTTGGAACTCGCTGATAAATAAACTCCTTTTTCTGATATATGGGGCTGTTGAGTTGTTAAATAATTACAGCCAAATTAACTTAGCGCTGTTTGAAGTATTCAGCTGCTCTGAGAAATTAATTGTACTTCAGAGGTTTTTGCAGCATGGTTTTGGTTTTTTTGGTTTGGTGTTTTTTTTTGTTTTTTGTCGCCCCCCCCTTTTCAGTGAGGAGCTTGTTCAGGCTGATGTATGGGCAGGCTTTAATTTCATGCCACTGCTCCTCTCTGGGCCATGTTGGATGGGACATGCCACATGCCTTTGGAGAGATGCAGCTCCTCTCTTTTGCAGCAGCCCTCTTTGGCACCTCTCCCGTTTATTCCGCCACAATGTCTATTTGATGGTTAAAATTAGGCTGAGCTCCGAGTGCCTTCGCAAAGGCACGATAAATATTGACTGGGAGTTTCAGCCTGTAGCTGCCATCAGATGACTCAGTCCCTGCAAAGGGGACGTCCCGTCTCTGCCGTTTTACCGAGGGGGAGTGGGGGCTGTTATGGACCTGCATCCGCTGGGAGTCCTGCCCCCCCCCCCCCCCCCCCCCATGCATGTCTGGCTTCAGGGCTGCGGTGGGGGGGTCTGTGGGGAGGTCTCTGCATGGTAGCCAGGGCAGGCTGTCACTGTCCCTGTGTGTTCCCTGAGGGCACTGGGAGCCAGTGCTGCGGCAGGGCAGAGGAGAGGAGACTGGATCTGGACGTGCTCTTGGGGCATCCCCAGGGAGCCTGGGGCAGCTTTGGCACTGGGTTGCACCGCGCAGCCTGCGTGTGTGCACCTGCCCTGCCGATACCAGCGCTGCAAAGTGCCTGAGTGACTTGGATGTGACTTTTTTTTTTTAAGAGATGGTAATCGATGTGTATGTGTATGGATTCTGGCACCAAGAGCTGTGCTTGTAATTAACATGAATACAGTAATAATAAGGATCTGAAATACATAACTGTGAGTAAACCAAATGAGACTTGGCATTAGCAGCTCATGAAGGGAGAAGCCCTTCTCCTGAACCTGCACGGTAGCGAAGTGGGATGGGTAGCAGGGAAAACCACATTGGTTCTCCTGCGAGCGTGGCAGCGGAGGGCCCAGCATCCTGTGGGTGCGCCGAGCTGAGCTGCAAGTGCTGCTTCGCACCCCAGACCTTAATTTGTAATGCTGAGTCGTTCTGAAATGTGCCCTTAGTTTTTTAGCAGGGAATTAGCCACAGCCCTTAATTTACCTACATGTTTTCTTCTAGTTTTCAGAGGATATTAGAGTTACTTCTATTTTTTTTAAGTTAATTTAAGCAAACCACAGCAAGTTCACTTGTGCTGTATGTGAAAGCGCAGCCTGTCATCAAGAGCATGCATGTGCTCAAAGGCTTTATGGAGAAACATCTTCATGCAAGTCACTGCCAGAGCTGGTGAGCTGCTCGGGTGGGTTGTGAGCTTTTGCTCGGGTGGGATGGGGCGCATCGGGTGGCGTGCCTGCAGCCTTGCTGTGTGAGCATCTCTAGGTGGCAGCAGGCCCCAGGAGCTCCCAGGCAGCAGGACATGCATCTCAGAGTTGGAGATGAGATTTCCCAGGCTCTGGTCATGCTGCTTAGCACACCTCCATACTCCTCTCCCGGGCCAGGGAGCAGTTTTTTGGGTGCCTAGAAGGGAGGGGGGGGTGCAGGGAATTGGCCGTCCCTGGAGTCCTGTCCCCACCTCCCATGCCCTTGCTTGCGGGATTGGGGAGGTGTAATAACATGCTGGGATAGTAACTCGGAGACTATGAAGTGCTTCAGATGAGCAACCAAAGGAGCTCAGGTGACTTCAAGGAGGAGTTAAGGATGATTTGATCATACTCAGAGGTGCTTAAAACTTGGAGCAAATTTCTAGGTTTATGTTCTAGAGGACTCATTAAGCTAATCCATAAGTCAGGACGAGACTGATGACTGGGTGCTGAAAGTGAACAAGTTCAGACTAGGAATGAAGTGCATGCTCTTAATAGTGCAGTAACTGTTGTGGCAAGCTGGGAAAGAAAAAAGAAGATACCCTGTCACTCAGCACCATTAACTGAGATCAGATGGTCCTTCTAAAATACATACACTTCCTCAAAAGGATGGTGTAGCCCATAGGTTTCTCTTTTTTTTTTTCTTTTTTAAAAAATGTTCGTTCTGGTCCTTTACTCAAAATGCAGATGCTTTGGCACCACAAGGAACCCTCACTTGATTTCTTTAGGACAGTAAGAGTGAGCTGGCACGTGGTGGTTGGTATGGGGCAATATGATGGTTCCCTGGAAGCTTCTGAACTGGCTTTGTGTCCTGCCTGCACAGATAGGGGTTTAATGCTGTGGAACCGGACGTTTATGCTCTTAAGACTACCAGTAAGCGATGGCAGCTCTGTAGGAACAGCTAAGCCAGGTCTGTCCCTGTGGACTCTGCTGCTCTCAGTGTGCTCAGGCAGTTTTGCCAGGAAAGGAGTAGGGGTTTGTTCCTGGGATTTACTTTTTGCTGTGGCATGAGCAAAGGCAGGAGGAGGTGACTGCAGCTGGGCTGTTTCCCGTGTGTCACACGTGTGCTGACAAGTCATCGGGGTGTGTGACAGGCTCTTGTTTTCACTGACTTAAAGGTTTTCCTTTTGCAAACAAGCACAGGCTGCTGGTGGATTTTACGCGTACCCACATAGCTGAAGCTGAATTATCCCATGGGAGTATTGGAATCTGCCAGAAAGATTCATCATTTCAGCAACTTTAGTTAATGTTTGTTTAGCGACTTCTTTCTTTGGATGAACAGTTTAAGCCGTGCTCGGTGGCAGCTTCTTTGTGATGAGCTATGTGTCCATGTGATAAATGGTCTCATTTCTGCACTGTCCGCTACCTCTGCTGGGCATACGGGCACATGCCAAGCCTCCTGAAGTCTTTGAACAGCTGCTGGTGTATATATATCTTTTTTCTTTTTTTTTTTTTTACCCTCTCCTCAGCCTGCCAGGGAGACTTGTCCTTCTTCCCCCTTTGCATAAAGGGGATGCAAAGTCCAGGACAGATGAATAATTGCTTGTGCATCAGTGATACCTGAGGGTCTGGCACTGGCAGGTGTTTGGACAGCAAAGTCTGTAATTGAAATTACAGGAGTGCATACTAGTCACACTGTAAATTTGTACTGTAAGAATACCAAGAACATAAATACGTACAAGGAATAGAAATTCATACTGTAAGGGTGTCAAAAAGTATTTTTGTTTTGCAGTGGTAACTGCTTTTTGTTTCTATGCCTGAAGCCTATAAAATCCAGCTCCTGACAACGGAGGAGGTGTGAAAATAAAGTAAATAAACGGAAAGTAAGCCCCAAACTTTTAGTGGATGCAGTTCTTTTCAGAGCTATAAAAAATGATCAGTCATCATATACTGTTTCTGTAAAGTCCTTTTTAGAGATTTCTGAGATGCACTCATTTTGTGTTTGGTTCCTCTTTTTCCTGATCTCTGTGCAGCTAGGTGTACAGTAACTGAATGGGCATTTATAACTTGATCGTTCTTAATCTTTTCCTAATAAATCGGTGTTGCACCATGGTCTCTTGTCACATGGTGACATGACTCCTGTATCTCATTACCAGCTGGTGTCGAGCTTACAGAAATCTTCCAAAAACCCTTCTGGGTGGGCACTGGTCTTGGGGACCAGCCCGTAGCTGATGCCGGGGGGGGTGAATCCTTCTTTCCCAAATCCTTCTTTCCCAGCGGTCATGGCTGGTTTCCAGCCATACCAGGGTGATGCTGCTACACTCTCGCCTCTAGCAGCATTGACGCACTCCACCGAAGGTGGGGAGCCTGTTGTGTCCCTGCTGGTATGTGGGGTGGCACCTACCTGCTGTAAACCTCAGTGCCTCTCTTTTTTGGAGTGTGTACCAAACCATGAGGGCAGCCATGAAGAGAAAGAAAGTCAGGGAAATGGGGCCCGGCAGGATTTGGGGAGGGCATGGGCCCTGAGGCAGAGCTCAGCCCTGTGCAGGCAGGTCTATATCCCAGGCTGTGCTCCTAGCCTGGCTGGGGAGGATGCTGAGCTGTGGGACATGCTGCTGACAGGATTTAAATTCATGTGGGGAGGCTATTGTGGCACTGCAGGACATTATCTGACCCTTCGCCCACAGCTGCTCGACTAAACTGCCTAATAAATGTCTATTAAGAGTTGTGATACCTGACCTCTCTCTTTTTTTCCAGCGCACCCCTGAGTTTTGTGACATTGTGATTCATGAAGGAAATGGGTCGAGTCAGAGGGAGGTTGAAGAAAAAAGCTTGCACGTTTTAAAAAAATAACCCTCTTCTGAACAAAGTTGTGTTATGAATAAGTTGGAAAAGCCCAAAGCTCTGTGAAATAGCGATGCAGCCTTGGCCGTAGCATCGCTGCAAGAGAGCACACTACTCCTGTGTCTGGGGCTGGTGATGATACACTGGGTAAAGCTCTGAAACCTGTCCCTGTCCTACTGACTTTTGGCATGGCTTGGCTCCTGCTGCTCTTCTGGGCCTCTCCAAATAGTGCTTCTATGCCTTTGTCTCCTGTTTTCCCAAGAAAGCATCTCCTCTGGGGCATGCATCTCTCGCTTGTGCTTGCAGTTTGGTGAGGTGCCTGAGCAGATATTGCAGACCTGCTTGCACACTTTACATTTAAGCATGCACTTAAATAACTTTGGTGTGCAGAGCTAAACGTGCCGGGAAGAGATTTGCTTGCTTGAACCCCAGCGAGCTGCTGAGGACCTTCTCCTGTGGACGTAGCTCCCATGGCAGGAGCTGGCAGTGGCAGGATGGAGCCGTTTCGGTGCATGGACCAAAGGAAGAAAAATCATCACGCTTAACTTGATACACATTCTAATGTTCAATTTCCATTAATTGAAATTACATTGAAATATCGAACATTTTAAGCATAAAAGTTTATGTACCATGGTTAGTATGCTAATGGAATGTTTTAGTAATCTTTTAAGGTTCGTGTCGCAGCCACATGCAACGATAAGCATTTGTTTGTAAGAGTTATTTTGCTTTAACCCCTTTTCTAGGAGTGTCCACATACTGGTGACTGTTCATTGGCTGCACTGTGGCTGCCATCCAGCTATAATTTTAAGATTTCTTGATGCACTATGCAAAATTGAATTGTGGATATTTTTGCTCATTATCTTTGGCAGTAAAAATGTATATATCTAAATTTAAATTGCTGTTTGCTGAGGATGTGTGACAGTATTTAGAATTCAGTATTATTTTATTATCTCCTTGAAAGGATAAAAAAAGGCTCATTTATTTCAAGAGATATTTCTGCAGCATGTAAAAATACCAGTGAAGTAGCTAACGTTTTCCAGTTGTTGACTTCAAATTTAGCAACCATTGTCCCTGTTGATATATTTGATGCTCTAAAAATGTACTTGCCATTAAGTAGGAAGCTGAAGTGATTGGTAGGCAGATAATATTCTTTAGTAGCTATTAATAATGCTCAGAGGACATACGCATTGGAGTGTATGGAAAAAGCCATGGAATTGGGTAGTAAGGAGGCAAAAATAATGTATATATCTCCTTTATTTGAAAGCTGCCTTTATTACTCTATGTACCACAGCGATTGCTGCCTGAATTAGCACATCATGAGCGAGAGAAACTGATACGCAAACAGAATAGTGTGCAGCTAATTTTGTTTAGCAAATTGAGATCTGATCCTTGCTATTTCACGCCCTCTGCGAGCTGACTCAGTCGCTCATCGCAGCGTCCCGGTGAAACACCTGGGGACCCGATTCTGCCGGGGGCTTTGGCGGTGTAAGGCAGGAGTTGTTCCCCCCAGAGCCAGCGGAGCTCACAGGAACAAGGGAATTAATATCCCATTAAGAGAAAATGGAAATTTTCAAAACAAATGTAAAGCCGTTGCAGCTCTTCCCTCTCTCCTTTTGTCTGTTTCTTGAGCCAGAGGAGGGCTTTTGTGCCGGTGCTGATGTGCCCCCAGTTGATGGAGTTTCTCCCTGGATTTGTCTGTGCGGAGGGTTTCTCTTTGTCTCCTAGGATTTTGAGCTGCTCTTAAATTAAATCACGCATGTTTGGGTCCTCTTGTGCAACATGTTTAAAACTGCTGCTAGCTTGCACAGCCGTGCAGCCCTGGTGTCACCCGGGGCTGTATTTTGTATTGGGAAGATCGTATTGGAAAAATGTAAAATTATTAGAGTCTATAAATAGTGGTGATTAACTTTTACAGCATTTACATTGCCCTTGTGCTGCATAACACACTGAAGTCATGAGCTAGATTTGCTTCTAGTGTTGCTTCATATGTCACTGTGAAATCTTGTTATGTCATGATATAACAAGCAGCTGCTGTGTTGATAATGCAGTGCCTGCAGCACAGGTGGGGGGATTCTTTATGGAGTTGCTAATGACTGTAGCAATGCTTTACATTTTCTGTGGCTTGGTCCAACTTCTTAGAAAGGAAACAAAATCAGGTCTGTGCTGAATGTTTCTGGCTGCCCGAGGGTTTTGGTGTGCAGCTTGAACCTTTAATAAAATAGCTTCTTAAATAGCCTTTTGTTAGCATTTATTTTCTTGTAGTAACTAAAGATTGGGGACAGAAGGAGAGTGCTTTGTTTCTTCTTTTTTTGGGAGATTTACAAATAGATTCACACAGTGTTATTGGCCTCAAATTTCTTTGTGTTAATTTTATCCCAGGATCTTGGAGTTGTGAGGATCTCAGTCTTCACATAAAGAAGAAAAAGCATCTTTAGCTGCTCTGTGTGCAGAGAAAAGTTAAAACTCCTGTAGCTTAAAAAAATGGGAAGAAATCCAAGAATTGTTTTTATAAGCCATGGTTTTAAACTCATTTGTAAGATTTTATGCAGGTGCTGGTTGACTTATGGTTTTGCAGTGTCTGGCAAATATTGCTGGTGACTTTGGAGGTGGAAACATGGGTTTATTAAGACTCTTAATAGCTTTAGTCCAATTGCTGCCATGACATGTGTTTAAGGCATTAAAATACGTGGGTTATGCCTTATGCTAACAGTAAAGCAATTACTGGGTAGGTGTCCTTTGATACTGGAAAATGATCTTGCCAAACTTCTGCTGTCAGCTTGAAAAATCTCAGTCTCGCTGAAGACCCTTAGAAATGAGAAAAAAGCATTGTGAATAGTAACTTTCTCCAAGTACAGGCCATATGAGAGTGCCTGATTTCTGTAGGTCCTGTCTGTCCCATTTGGATCCTGTCCATTTAGGCAGAAAGCTTCTGCTCCAAACACTACCCATGGCTTTGCTGGGTTAAAAGTGTCAAAATTGTCCTAGGTCACGCGAGAATTGCTGTGATATGTGTTTCCATTTGGGGTTTTGGGTCTAGCCTGGCTGTTTTTTGCAGTGATGCGATAAAATGACAACAGCTACTGGTACATTCATGACTTCAGTGTTTATGAGCATGCTTTTTGGCTCACTGATGACTGGGCTCTTCTTCCAATGGGGGCACTTTGGCACTGGGTAACCCTTGTCAGGTTTAGATTTGGTTGTCTTGCCTTCTGGGGCCAGTTTAAGGTTTTTATTGTTTGTCCTGAGTCTCAATGATGCCAGTGTCTCCCCTGGGCATGGATGGTCTTTAAGCACGTTATGGAGGCACTGCTGCTTCTGGCTCTTGGAGGATGAGCTCTGGAGCAGTGCCAGGTGAGGGGGGGGGGGGATGGGCTCCTACCTGGGTTGTTGCTCTTGATGTGAGCTGAAGTGCCGGGGTTTTTTTGGGATCCCGGCTAACTCTTGCAGAGGACGCCTAAGATCGCTGAAGCTCATCTTATGTGTGTTTCTTGAACCAGTCATTGATTAAATTCGCTGAGAACTTGTATGAACTGGAGCATGCTTGTGTTTTGAGGAATACCTGGAATAAAACCCCTGTTTGTTTGGTGGCACAGGCTCAGAGGCTTATTTTGCCAGGTAAAATAAAACTTTCCTTGGGAGTCAAAAGTATGAGGTGCTAGAACAGCATCACTTCTCAGATCACACAAGCCTGACTTAATATAATATTAAGAAGGGTGTATCTGGGTGCCAGGTAATACAGGGCCTCAGTGGCACGTAGAGATGTGATAGAAATAAACATAAGCAGTAGATACCAAGGTACCAGGGAAGGGTGGAGAGAGGAGAAAGTGCTACTTCGCATCCTCTCTGTGGTCTAAATACAGGTGTGATAGATGAAATACAGGCTTGAGGGTATTGGAGTTGCTGTTCCCCAGGTCTCTGCAAATGTATGTATGGCTCAGGGATCATGACATCAGGTCTTTCTACTGACGTGCATCCTGAGGGAGCTGGCAGTTACTACCTTGACAATAGTAATTTTTTTTTTTAACACTCCATTTCTTTCCCACCAAATTTGGGTTTCCAGCAATATGATTACTTATGGATTTGTAAGTCAGAAATAGCTTGGTAATTGCTATATTTCTTTGCCTGAAGTAGCAACAAGTGTCTTAAATTTAATGCATCATCCACATGGAAATTTGATACTTGGCCAAAACTTGAGGACTCTGACAGTTAAGGAGCTTTTGGTTGACATGTAAAATAGAGACTTGTGGATGACGGTCATGGGGAAACTGATGGTCTTTAGGATTATTCCATAAAAGAAAAATATTCGTTACGATTGGTTGAAAATACTTGAGGAAGATTAAGTTTACGTGGAAACCTCTCCTTAGAGGTCAGCAATGCAAAGGCCTGGGACATTGACTGCTTGGATCACATGCAAAAAAACCTGTGCCACCTCATAATTAAAAACCTGGATTTTGTGTGATCTTCAGGGTCTGTCTGGTGAAACCACACTCATGAGCTGCTGACTGGCTTGCTAATAGTAGGTTTCTTTTAATGTGCTTCTACTTTGATTTTCCTCCCTAGAATACAGCCTAAGTAGCAAGAATGTCCCAGAACAAGTCTTCCTCTGAAAAAATTACAATAACAAACTTGCCAGCATTTCTGATGAAGATATCTGGCATGTTTGTACAGATAAGTGTGCCTACATTTATTATGTGTTTTGATGTAAATCGCAATTTAAAGGACTACAAGTTGCCACAGAGAAACTTGTGCCTCAGTTTGGTGGGCACGTGCTGCTTTATGCCAGGGTTACATGATGCTCTTTTTTGGGTAAATATGCATTTCAGCATGTTTTGTCAATATTTGGTTTTGAGTCAGTAGGTCTGGATGACTTTGCTTCAAAACTACTCAATATCTATTTATTAAATACAGTGCTTGTGTTCAACAGAAAATGTAAGACCTAATTTCAAAATTAGGGCCACACAATTATGCAGTCAGGTAATCGTGCGTGTAATTGCTTGCACAAATGGTCAGTTAGATCTGTAACTGTCCATTTGTATGCAAAATTAACCAATTTTTTCAAATTGGGTTTTGAATATTCATGGTAGAAAACACAGCTCTCTAGAGATGGCTGCATTGTTGCACCTTTCCCTTCCATTGGTGTCCTCCCTTTGCGAGCCTTGTGCGTTTTGTCTTTGCTTAAATGTTAGTAACAAGCCACTGGAACTGAAGGAAAAAGTGTCTTTTCCCTCTGAAACTTAATACGTATCGATATACTTTCAATGGGTAAAAAACAACAAGCATCTGATGAGAACTGCTTCTGAAATACAGGTTGTGGCACAGTAGTTCGTTACTGTGCAAAGGGCATGCTAGAGGCTTTGCCCAATTGGTGTGGATAAGCACCAGATAAATAAAATACGGAAATCCAAAAGCCACTTGCAGGTACGTGGAGGTGTGTAGTGAGCAGGTGGCAGGTTGAACAATAAAGCTGTGGATGCAAGCGCTCTTTCAGCTGCAGGTGAGTGAGCACAAAAGGTGCTTCTCTGTTTTCAGCCATCAGCAGTTTGTTGCTGCCTCCTGCTAGGGATAGTACTGTCCTCCACGGTTGCTGAGTGCAATTCTTCAATTACTCGTGCAATGGATTTTAATAACATTGCAGCTGAGGTTGGTAATGCTATTGGCGTAATGCACGCAAGCAAAGCAGCGGGGAGGAGTATGGTGGGTAGCCCATGTGCCAAAGGCTTACTAATTTAAAGCCAAAGGCGGAAGGAGAAAGATGCAATGCTGAGGAGTGATGTGACTTACCCACCCGTGTACAAACCGGGGGCCAAGCCAAAAGCAACATTGGGCTCTCCTGAGTAAGTCTAGCAGATTTGGGTTTTGCTTTCGCTGTGGCCTTGTGCTCCGGATCTGTGACAGTTGTTAAAAGGGCCATGAACGGTGGTGCCTGTGTGTGTGTATTAAATTTAAGACCTACTAACATACACGTAACCTCATTGTTCTGGACTTTACTGTTTTGAAAAGATGTGATGTGATGCTTTTGCAATGGTAAAAGTGATTGTTCAATTGTATATTTATATATATATTTACACATACACACACACTTAAGAGTTATTTTTGTTGTGTTGTTTTTGTCTGGTGTGCTGCCAGAACATTTCTTTTCAATGAAAGAATTCAAAGCCATAGCTGGAGAATCTGTAGAAATACCTGCATTTACTGCTTTGCAGTTAGTGCAAGCTCTTGTTCATCTGGTACGGTCCCTAGGTGCTCACATGAGCAAGGTTTTTGGTCTCTCTGTGGCCGTTGCCACTCTGTGTGTTAGGAAAAGGGGAATTAATGTAATCTCCAAAAAACCCCAGAATAATTGTGTAAATGGCTGACGCGTGTAGGCTCTAACCCCGAGATAGGTGGTGGTGATTTGTTATCAAAATTTGGCGCTGCTTCCAACGAGGGAGTACTTCTTTGTGCCTTTACAGAAGGGCGTGCACTTATGCATCTCTCCAGACTGGGGTGAAGGAAATACTGTTGTCCAAATTGCTCCCAGAGCAGGGAGCCACATTCCCATCCAAGGCATCATCCGACTGCACCGTGCTTCCCAGTGCAAATCTCTAGGGTGTGCCTGTTCTAGGGCTCGGTGTGGCAAGTTTCTCATGTGTGGGAAGGCAGATTTGGCAGAAATCTTTAGGATTTTTTTTGTCTGGGACCCCAGAGGTTTGAAACTCTGAACAGGAGAAGCCACAGGCTAGCAAAGCCTTCAGGCCTGACCTGGGGCAGGGGGGTGAGTGCAGCTGGGCATTATAAATTAAATATATCTTTAAAAAAAAAAAAGTACTTTGGATGGAGTTTTTCCTTGCAGCTTCAACAGCTGCTGTGCCCCTGTGCTCGCCTGTGGCAGGATGGGTGCTCCCATACAAAGTGCCCATCGCTCCTGCGTAAGTGGGTTGAGAAGCAGAAGCAGTTTCTCACGTGTACCTCCTCATTAAAACCTGGCCCTTTGAGCACGAACCCCCTGACTTTCCCTGAGAACTAGCTGTATTGAATAGTTACCTGCACATCGGTTCTGCACTCTGTGCTTTCCAGCACTATATTGTCCAGCCGTGGATGCATCTGCCCTCCTCTTGGCGTGCTTCTGCCACTGTGCAGGAGAGGGGTTATTTGGCAGCCCTGTGTGGTACCTCTGCTCCTGCTGCTGCGGTGCTCCCTCCCAACAAGGGATTTTCCACAAGGAGTCACCCAATGCACACGTGGGATGGATGCTTTCATCAGAGGGTGGAGTGGCACCTTGGTTTCACACTGGGTTGTCTTAACCAAAGCAATGGCATGCTGAGCCTGGGGAGGATTAAGCGGGAGCATATTAAGGTCACTATTTATTCCTGAGCGAGAGGTTTATGTCCTCTGTGCATATTAATTTCACAGCTTGGGACACGGTAGAAAGGAGAGCAAATATGAGTGCAAACATGTTGGGTAGCCTTGGCAATTGAATTGAAAGAGGGAGCTCAGAGTAACAAGCTGCCTTTCCCTCCTGTGCTGCATTAGCACGACTGCTGCAAAAATGGTGGAAAGATCCAGGCCTGAAACTCCCAAATGACCAACGTTGTATTTGCATTTTGTTTATGCCTGCGTAGCATTTAATTCATTTTGGCTGGCATTTGTGGGAGGTTACGGGCAGGTTGCCGTATGCAAAATTTGCATCTTTCATGTCTTAAATGCGTATAAGCCAGAGCTCACAAAACCCTTCCTCGTGCCTTCCCGGTAGCTTTGATGAAGATTACACATCCACAGAGGATAAAGGAGATGGCATCAGAAAAGCACAGTTTGTAGTTGAGCTGCAGCCAAAAATACAGGTGAAGGGTTGCCCCTGAAATGACATTTGAACAAGGCATCCGGGAGTGGTGTTGGAGCATGTGAGGCTTGTTGAGCTCTGTCTTGGTCCACTTGAATAAACTAAAAATCCTTTCACTTTTTGTGGGGTGTGCGGGCAGTCCTTCCAAATTTGAGTGCAGGTGATTGCATTTTCTTTATACTGGTGTGTAGAAACCCATCAGCCTCCTGCTTTTGGGGAGGATGGGACCTTAGTAGGGGATTTTTGGGCAGGAGCTGGTGGCTCCTTGGTGGTAGCTGTGGGGTTGGTGTTGCTGGACCTCATGGAGCATTTAGACATCGCTGGAAAGCCTTTTGTGGCTGTTGGCAACCACCAGCTCGCCTTTCAGCTGTTGGCACTCTGAGGATTGGGAAACACAGTCTTGAAGACTGGAAAGCTCTCCAAAGGCATGGATTTCTGGTCCATGGTCTCAGTTCAGGCTTATGTGATGGACAGCCTTTTAAGTAAAGGTATAAATCCGTAAAGGATTTTGGGATAGGAAAGGATAAAAAAAATGCACTGCGTAAATTTTAGTACTAATTATATTATCAGCAGAAGAGCTAATAGCTATCCTTGCTCCATAGCAACTGCTATGCTGTTACAGCTACTGCTGCGAGAAAACACAGATGAAAGGGTTAAAGTGTGTTATACAGTGATAACTGATGTATAGGAGGATGTAGGACTGCTCTCTTTTGAGCTATGTATTGGTCCTGTGGGTGAGAGTTGGCTGTGTGACTTACAAGCGCTGTGGGGTCTGTGGGTTATAGGGCTTGACCCCATGGTGGGGGTGAAAGCCAGCCCCACGGGGAGCTTGCAAAAGCCTTTTTGCATTCATGTTTGGGTTGCTCTGCCTTCTCCTGAGTCACAGCTGCAACTTCCACAGCCTTTGGTACAGACTTGCTTATCTCTTAATCTGGCTGTGAAATAAAATATTGGAAGTGAATTAAAAGATCTTTTTATTAAGGCAGTTCTGGATTACTGTTTGTGACCTAAAAATAGGCTGTGGATATTCTTGATTTTTTGAGGCATTAGCCTACCTTTAAAAAACAAGTAAGGAATGTGGTATTTTATACACAGCTCTCAGTGCTGTATGAAAAAAAGCAGACTACAAAGCACAGCACAGGAAAATTGATTTATCATCAATTTATTGCTTGGAGCTCTAGGCAAACTCATCTCAAGACAGAACAGAGATCTATAAAATCTTTTCATCTGAAACTATGAATTAAATTGGGAGGAACTGCTGATGAGAGACCAGAACCAATCCTTAATCCAGATAGGCTTTCAGGAACAGGTCTCTTGGTGCAGCAAGGGGAGTTGGAGGGATAATGCTGATTTACACCAGCTGAGGATGTGGAGCTTAATTTCTTATTACCCTATTTCTTTCCTTATTGTGAATCTGGCTTACGCAGGAGCAAGCCTACAATACTCCCCGAACCCCTCCTTGATTTCAGTATAAATTTTCCTTTCTTCATTGGTGTGTCTTGTTAATCTTGCAGTTTTCTTTTCCCAATGTGTACTCTTTTCTTCTATTGTGTGTGGATTCTTAAACCTCCTAATAACGGGGTAACTTGCCTTTTTCAGCAGGAAGCCTCTGAAAACAAGCTGATGCATCTCCATTGTCAGATTGCTATATAAATAAATAAAACCTGTTCATATCTTCCCTTCAAAGAAGTGAGTGAGACAATGCTAAAGAACTCTTTTCCCTGCTTTTTTTTTTTTTGCATTGGGGAGGGGAGAAAAAAAAAAGGTGTATTATGTCAGCGACCTGTAATAAATAGCACTGCAATGAGAAGCGACAGCCTCATTCACCTTGCATCCATGCAGAAATAACTAAGCTCTCTTCCCATGCCTTGGGGAAAAAAAAAAAGAGAGAAAGAAGGGAGTTAAAAGAATTGACCTTGGCTTGCAGTCGCTCCTGTACTACCAGGGAACAGTCTACCAGCAAGAGATTGAAGTTTCGCTGGCTGTTCTTGCAGGCGGCGTATTGCCTGTGTTACTGCAAGCTATTCAGCCTAGAGTGCATGAAGTACGGTCCGCATCTTTCTCTTGCTGCCTGAAAGTGTAGTTAGCTGAACTCTTAATTGGCAAAAGACAGAGGTTTGGAAGGCTTAAATATTTTAATGGGAAAAAAGGAAAGAAAGAGCGGTTTATACAATAATGAGGTACAGTGTAGTCAGACCACTTCTCTGCAAAGTTATTTTTTGTGTCCTTGATTTGTCATGGTTTATTATGAAGTTAAGCTAATTTGGAGGCTTTCTTGTAAGTTGAAGTAGATACCAAATTAAAGGGGAAAAAATGTAAAAGGCCTTTAAGAGAGCTGGTGGAAGACAGACTGATGGAAACGTACTTTTGTACATCTTTCTTTGTAGCACTTTTTGTTGAATCTGTGGATGGTTTTCTTCATTGCTTTCTCATTAGGGTATTTGATTTTTGAAGTTTGCAAGAGGCACTGGAAAAAAAATGTTACTTTGTTAGGGTTACTATGTGTTGGGTTTGTATCAGCAGGTGCTTCCCCTTTCCCTGTGCGGACTCTTTGTCTCTTCCTCTCTGTGCTGGGATAGCAAGAAAGTTTCTAGGGGTTGGGAACTGGGAGACAGAAGAAGTGGCACCAGCACCATTGCTTTCACGTTTCCCCTTTGCCCCCTGTGGACCAGACCGCGTCGCTGCACAAGCTCTGCTGGCTTTGGGATCCTGTGGGTCTGGATCCAGCCCCATGCTGACTCCCCTGTCCCACTGTGTGGGATGTCACAGGCACCCCACATCCCTGCTTTTGGTAACCTTTAGTGGGAGCTGCTAATCCCCCAGTAATAGCCCAGCTCTTGCTGCAGTACCCAGCAGGTTGGGGTGACTAAGCTCCTCCTTTGGCTTGCCTAGGAAAGGCGAATGGCAGCTGTCATACTGTTTTAGCATCAGGTTACTTCTGAGCGCAGTGCCGATGTTATTTTTAGTGTGTGTGTGTCCGTCTGCCTGTCCATTGTCTATATATGACTGCATGGGCATGTGTTGGAGACTAGGGAGAATAGCTCTTGCTTGCAAAAATGTGGTTTCCCCTGGCAAGGTGAGGAGGGTAGAAGGATGCAGAGGGAAGAGCGCTACACGGGAGAGAAAACAGACAAACCAGTTTGTTGGGTTTTGGGTGTGGTTTTTTTTTTTTTTTTACGAGCCCTTTCAGGCAAGCTTTGCTTGCTGAACATCATAATCATCTGGGGTCATCCTGAAGTAAATACAGTTATTGGCCCTGTCCCCTGCTGAGCAGAAGAGGTGTGCCTGCTTGGTGTTGGTGAAATTGTGCTCGGTTATCTCCCCTAGCAGCTTGCCTGGTTAAGGCTCCTTGTGGTAAGAAAATGCAGGTTTTGAAGCAGGAAAGCCTCGCTTCCCACCGCTGGGAAGGGCTCTGGTCCCTGTCAGCTTGTTAGAAGAAATAGATACATGCATCCCATCAGCAGCTGCATCCCTTTGTGAACTGCATCCTTTTCACTTAGTGGTGCCACCTCCCCGAAAACCATACTAAAACCTCTGTCGGGGTTTCGCTCGCATACGCACTGCCCAGGCTCATCCTTTCCCACCAGCGGGGAGCAGAGATGCTCTGCAGGAAGGAGTCAGCACCTTCCCAAACTTCAGTGGGGGAGAGCAGTGGTGCGGAGTGGTCCAGTGAAAAGCGGGGGAGCAGGATGTGAGGCACACTGGTGGCACAGCTCAAGGGAGGCTTTGGGACAGAAATGCAGGGAAGAAAAGAGCATTTTTTTAATTAAGTCTCAATATGAAAAGAGCGGGATACTTAACCCTTTCTTCTTGTGCTTTCCCAGGCCCAGGGGATGGAAAGTTGTGCGGTAAAAGTAGTTCTCGCCCTGCTTCTACTTCTTGGTGGGGTAAAATTTTCTTGCAGCAGTTTCTTTATTGTAAATTTGTTTATTCTATCTATAAGCAGTAAAAATAATGAAGCCATTTAGAATTCCTGGGGATGCCACATGTACTTCTGAAAGTATTTTATTACGATTCAGCATTAGTTAATGGTTGCTTACAATAAACTGTTATTGCTTGGGTTGCCTCTCATTTCTTTCTACTGAGTATTTTTCTTTAACACAGAGTACCATGCTGGTTTAGTTCATATGATGCTTAAAATATCACGTGGCAGAAATTTACAGAGAAAGAAGGATAAACACACATATATGCTACTGGAACGATGCTGCCTGCTAGCTGTCCTGTCTCTGTGACTGGGTTTGGATTGGGGCGAGGAGGTGGTTGTCACTCTCCATCCTGCTTTGGGGCCTGGGAGGGTGTTGCCCATGTTGTGCTGTACTCATCTGGACATGAAGATGGGTGCTTCTCTGTCCTTGGTTTCATAGTAGGGTCTGGTGGGCAACCTGTCTGGGTAGCGGGCTCTTCTCTTCTGCCTCATTAGACCTACAGTAACTTCAGCATCTCTGGGGTTGAGGCAGCCTGGTTTTGTTGAACTTGGCCACAAAATGTGAGGACTTGGAGCACTTGGACAGATGCAATGTGCTCTGCAACTGTCCAGAATTTACTTTCAAAAGGAACCTGGCTAAAAAATAAAGAGGTTCTTTATGTCCGACTATTTTTTTTTTTTCTTCTATACAGTGTTTTTGGCAGGTCAAAACACTTTTGTTATCTAACTACTCTTTCCAGCATTTCATTGTTAAGTGTTTGTTAATTAACACTTAATGACTGGGTTATGATGGAACTATGGGAGTCTTATCTGAAGGCAAAGCAATTGGCAAATGGATTCATTATGATCAGAGCAACTCTAATGAATGTTAAATTAATTCATAATAATGTGACACTTAAATGTTAAGCATATTGTTAATAATTACAGATGCACTTTTACTTTATCTGCTTTTAGTATTATTTCTTTTTACTATGTATACTAGAGAGCCAGCTTTCCAGTACCTATTTTTTTATACTGATAATTCCAGACTTCTATAGCTGCAAATAGCTTAATTACCTATTTATCTCCTTCACAGTAATTAGATACACAAGTGTGAAAGCTAGGAAGTTGATGTAAATATATATAATTTATTATGAAGCTTCTGTAACTGTGGGTTGTTACAAAAAAGTGACAGTGTAATTAATGAGGATGGTCTGTTACTTGCCATCTTTCATGGGAGAAAGGGGAGGGGACCAGTGTCAAACATTCCCACACTTATGATTGATACAGTATCTATGGTTAGTTATTACAGTTATTTGAGAACACAAAGTGACTTATTTTAAATAAAATTATATATTTGATATTTAGATTTAATAAAAATTGCATAAAATTAGTTTTACATGCTAAACCCAGCTCCAAGTTGTCTTGCTCGTATTTGTGGCTTTACAACCATCTTTATTTTATTGAATTAGTTTTCTTGCTTATCTGGTGCTGTAAAAGTGGGAACTCTCTTAAAAAAACTTAAAAATTAAAAAAATCATTGTCCTAATGTCTGTGAGATGCAGTAGTGGCAGGTGAGAGGGTAGCAGGCAGATCCTAGTGAGACAGGACAGTGTGTCCCGTCAGATGTCTTTACTGTTTAAAAATACCCCTTGCACCATGCTTCAGGATTCAAAGGTATTTATTAATACTTGCTCTGCCATCCAAAGCACTTCAATATTCTCCTTTGCCTGCTCCCAAAGTACTCACTATGAGGCTGTTTGACATGAAAAAATTTGATGGAGATGTCATGTCTGTGTTTCCTGGGATTGTTTGCCCTGGCTGTCTGGGGCAGGGAGACTAGAGGCTGTTGCTGGAAATGGGGGGGGGAGGGGAGAATTAAAAAATAAGTGGAATTTCAACACGGGTAGAATGAGCAAAAAGTTACCAAGGGCCTTAATGGGCATTTGGTACAGTGTTTAGGTTTCAGTGCATCATCAAGGATCTCGTGCTTTGCTTTACTTAGAACTCTATGTTGATGTGCGTATTATGATTGAATCGGCCATGGTGTTGGGGCACACCGTGGTCCAGTGGAGCCTATTAAGGGGAGTTGTTCCAGTGTGATTTTGTCTGGCCCATGGAGCTGTTTAAAGCGATTTTGGTGCAGAAGGCATGGCCCGTGGGTTGTGCTGCTGTGCTGTGGCTGTGCTCTGCTGAGAGCGGCAGGGCTGGTTTCTGCTCAGCCTGGCTCATGCTTTCAGATCCCACTAAGAGCAAAAGGGTGTATTTTTTTAGAAAGAAAAAAAGAGTGAATGCTCATTCTGTTGGTGGAAAACAGTGATCAATAGTAATTAACTTACACCATCTTACTACTTTTCCCTCTGCTAGGAGTCCATTACTGTTGTTTTTGCAGAGCCATGAGAGGTGCAGTGGCAGTGCATCCTGCTCTGATGGCTCTTCACTTTACTGGCTTCAGCAGCAAAACGTCTGCCAGGAAGGTGGCCGTGAAATCCCTTGAGTTACAGCTGCTGGGAGGCAGTGCCTTGGAGGGGTGTTCCTATTTTATCATCTTTTCTCTCCTGCAAATGACAGCGTGGAAGCGAGAAGGAAGGCTTCTGTGGGCTGTTCCTCCAAAGGTCATATAATACTTTATGTTTTCCCCGACATGACACAGCGTGACAGAACAAAGTATTTATCTTGTGTACTTGTCAGCTTCATTCTGCTGGCTCCGAAATGATGAAATACTACCAAATATGCTGCTGCTTGTTTCCTTTAGGGACTTGCACTGATCTGTTTAAAGTGTCGTCTGCACCCGGTAAATGCTTCATTTATTACAGCTGACACCTGAAAATATCTGAGGGAAATGTATCAAGGCATTGTGCAAATATTATTTTATTTGCTGTTGTTTACTTATGTCCTAATATAAATGCAGTCCGTAATGGTAAATTGTGTTTTTTTGAGGGTGCCACTTGTGTATGTGTGTGTTTTGAACTGCCACGATGAGGTTTCTGGAGACGTGCTCCATTTCCATCAGAAGAATGCATTTTGACTCCTGATGGGGTCAGCTTAATTGTTAATTATCGCGGTGAGTCACTAATGAGCTCTTGCCTCTGGAACTTTGTATGGCCTCTCCTCAAACTTTTACCCATTACTTGTTCTGATCCTTAAGCGAAAATAAAAATAGATCTCTTGCAAAAGGGTGTGGGGGGAAGTGAATGTTTGAGATTATGTGACCCTTGTAATTATAATATCTGATGCAAAGGCTTTCAGATTTAGCTCTCAGTATCATGTTAGGCATCATGGGTGATTTTTTTTAAATGTTTTTTTACATTAGGTACTTCTTCATTGTCCCTGAAGAATAATGGAGAATCCAAATTCCTTTCTCAGCAAAACAATCAGTGCAAAAATAGCAAACATCAAAGAGATGGAGGGAAGCAGTTTGCCCATAGTACTAATTGCTAACATTATCACGTGTCAAAGTAAAGAATTAAAATGTGACTCCAAGTTCCTAAAAGTGCACTTGCTGTGAGTTTGAAGGCTGTGTGTGGTTCAGGGAAGTGGCTTTGGTGCCTTCAGTCTTCTGTCCTCTGATGGTTGTGTGGGCTAGCAGAGGTACAGGCAGTATTGGAACCTCCTGCAATTTACTGCTAAGGGCAAAAAGGACCTCTGGGCACATTGAGGAGCCCCTCTGACTGCTGCTCCAGTGGCACAGCTTTGCTTGGACTTAGCAAATGCGTAACACAATGTGTCTGCATTTTCCTATACCCTGCTATGTATGCATCTATACAGTATACAACACCTGTATGCGTCTATGCAACATACTGATGTATCAGTATGGCAAGTGATGGGGTCTGTATTTTGGATGCTTTATGGTATTGTGAGAGTCCTGGCCCTGCAACCATCTGCACAGGTTATACTACAGAGGTTGTGCATTCACTGCAAAAATACAAATCTAGGAGAAAAGTAAGCATATCTGTAGGTTTTCCTTCCCCTAGGTAAACAATCAGTGCTGGGGAAGGAAGGCCTTCTCTGTACAATGGGAACTCGTAAGTGGCAAATATATTGTGTGCTTTAATCTTGTTTTGTTTTACAGCTGTTTTTATAATTTTAATTAGTGAAATTAGATTCTGTGCTTGATTAGTGTCCTTGTTTTAATTTGCTGTGGTGTGCCTTCCCCTCGGTGTGTGCAGGTTGGAAAGGAAGAAGGGCTCCACTGCTCCAGTGCAGTTTCTCACCGCGGCTCTGGACGGGGTGGCTGGGTTTCCTGGCATCCCCCTGAATCACCTGCTTCTCCCCTGCCTTGGTTCCCATTCCTTTCTCTATTATCTTCTTATGGTAAGTTTTTTGGATGCTAGGACTGTTTTTTCCATGTGGCTTTGCACAGTGGTACCTGGATTTTGGCTTGCGGTGGGAGCACTAAGGAGACAGTTGCCATGACAGTAATATAAGGATAAGTCTCATGAAGATGAAGTTGAGGCACTCAACTACTATGTTATCTGTATGTTGTGGCGAGCAGGTTTTGCTGCTGTTTTCCACTGGTCAGTGGGATGTGTGTGCCCAAGGTGGTCCTGACTTCAGGTGCTCCTTGTCTGCAGTTGCTTCCAGAAGCAGGGTGTGAAAACCTGGGGTTTGGCTGCTAGCTGCCCAAGTGGCCAAGTTTCTACCCCAGATGGGCAGGATTTGGCTTGAGTGGGAATTGTAAAGAGAAGTAGGTGGTCACCCCTGATCCAGGGTGATCTGAGATAAAGCAGGGTGATACTTCTGTCCCTGGTTTTATATGAGCCAACCAGCCAGAGCTTGTGAGAACTCCTTAATCACCCAAAGCTTGGTTAATGACAGTGAATTAAGAAGTGACCCTAGTTGTGGGGCTGCCTTCATCGTGCACGGGGCCTACATCCTCTCGCTGGAGAGGTGGACCCTGTGTCCCTGCGGGAGGGGTGAACGCTTGCTCGAGGCGAGAGCTGAGGATGCTGGTCCTGTTAAATTGATGGTATTGGAAAGGTCCATCACTGGTAAGCTACTGGCTTTTATGCTCAAGAAAGTTTGGCTGCATCTTAGTCCCTTGGAAGAGAAGTTGCCCTCCTGTCACAGGTGGAGCTTCAGTGAGGTGGTGAGATGTCCTCTGTGTTAAGGCAAACTCCTTAAAAAATAATTGGTGTCAGTCATTTCTATGTTAGTATATCACCGTGGCTAATCTAGCAAACAGATGGTCGTCCGTATTATGGCACATGCGTGGGGCTTTTCCCTGGGCCAAATAATTACCTCCCTAGTTTTCAATTAGCAAAGCCTGCCAATTACCTGGAGTGGTTTTCATTTTAATTATGCAGCTATTGGAGCAGGTAGGTAGCCAGCCTGGGGTGAGGAGGAGAGACCTCAGTGGCATGGGCAAATTCTTATTAGGAAAACACATAAAAACAAACCAGAAAGGAAAATCCATACGATGGGAAAGAGGAGGAGATGCACAATGGGGCAGCATGATGCATGAGCTCCCTTTCTGGTGGTGTGAGCGTTGATAAATAGCTTTAAAATGCCTGTTTGGCAGGTTGTGGCACATTGGTGGTTGTAGCACAGGGGAGGAAAGGTGAGGTCTGAAAGATGCTCTGGTTTGGCAGTCTGCTCGCTGTATGCCTATTTTTACCTTGGTGGAGTTCACTAGTTGGAGGAGACAAGCCAGGAAGAAAAGCCAGCTCCCAAGCAAACTGCAGGATCCTGTTGACTCCCTGTGCTGGTGCAGGTGTGGGCAGGTGTTAGCTTAATGACAAGGAGGGGCAACACGTGGCCTTGGCTGATTTATGAAGTCTCTGGCTGTCATCTCCTTTCCTATCCCAGCTATTATTAGGCAATGAAAAGAGATGTCTTTCATAATTATAGACATCTCATTTTTCCTTTTGAGCCCCGTGTTTAAATCATCAGGCATCCTCTTCATCTGAATTGTTTCCTCGAGCTTATCTTCCTCTGTGGATCAGTCTTTTATTGTATTTTATTTTGATGAGACTTTTCATCTTCCCTTGGCTCTGCTGCTTCCAAAACCCATTCCCCTTTTGTCCTCGAGGAATGGGGAAGGAGATGGAAGAGGCTTTGGGCTTGAATTAGCCAGTGATGAGGTTGGATCTCCTTTGGGATGGAGGTATTAATGCAGCATCATGAAATATGAGGTCTCTCTTCACTTTGGGTGACTCTGATAATGAAAGAATGTAATTAATCATATTTGGCTCTGCAGAGGATATGTAATCTGGGAAAAACACCTGCCCTTAAGGTGGTGGGAGTATGTGAGAGGAGCAATGAAACGGAAAGAGGAGCTGCAGCAGCCCAAGCTATTTGTTTCTGTAGGAGTATTCAGCAGTGCTTGGGGGAGCCTTTAATGACAGGATATTGTTGCAAATGTCCCAAACCCTCTGTTTGTTGTTGTGTGCATCCCTTCTGCATGCATCCTCAAGAGTCTCCCCCAGCAGAGCAGAACTGTTACTTGGTGCAGTTTATGGCATATTAAAAAGCAGCACTTTGTTGCTGAAGTGCAAGCTTGGGTTTGTGCTTTAGCTGGCTGCTGCAGCATGCACCATCATGTTGCAAAATAAAGGAACTCCTCTAAATCTTCACTGAGTCAAAAGCAGTTGCTTTGCTTACTCAAGGAGCTGATTCAGCCCCCAAATAATTGTCCTTTATTTATTTATTAGCATGTTAAAATACCTTTAATTAGGTTGAGCTTCAGTATCTTGAATCTTCTGACTTGAAAGTTTTCTTGCTTGTAACTTACAAGTCAACCCTTTGGTGTGGTGTTACAGGTCCACAGATTACGTGTGGAGTTAATTAAGTAATAACGATTGAGGTGCAGGGTATTTCCTTGGGATTAATGACTGTCTGGGAGGAGTTGATGGCCCAAGGTATAGCGAAGGGCCATTAACACCAGCCAACTATTAATTCTAGGAAAATGCCTTGTGCCAAGGTCATTACTGCTATTAGAAGTTGAGGGCAATGAGGAGGTAGGTGTGGGGGGAGATGAAGTAACATGGGGCCTATATGGATTTTGTGGAAATGTAATAAGGTTATAATGGGTATCTGTGCAATGTACCTGTTGATTAGCCAGTCTGCTTCTTCCCTTCATTCCTCACTGTTCTGTCCAAAGCTTAATGGCCAGGATCACGGTGAGCAAGGATGATGCTTTTCTCATCTGGTGCCCTTTATCTTAATGGTGCCTCATATTTTGCCCACTTTAGAGGATACTTTATGCATATTACTAATGCCATTTTTTTTTCTCCTTTTAGGAGAAGTCTTAAAACCCCAACCTAGCATCAACAAAAAGCATTGAGAATATCATGGCTTAGTGGGATGAGATGCTAAGTTGTCTGTATGAATAGGAGGGAGAAGAGTGGTGCTATTGAAAAACCCACAGGTTGACCCAGTGCTAGTACAGGATTAACCACAAAGAGTGTGTCAAAGCACCTATTTCTGTAGCAAAAGGACTGTATTTCAAAGCTGAACTGTAGTTGCAATGTGGCATACTGCATTTTGGGATTTTGGTAGATGGCTAAACCTAACTGCTCCCCAAAGGCTGTAGGATAAAGGTAAATCTTCAGGTAATTGCTGTGTATATATTAAGTTAAAAGCTTAGGAGACTTGGATTCACACGAATTGTTACAATTGTTGCTTGACTTCAGTTATGATCTTAGGATCTCTGGCAGAAAAAGAGACCTATCCTGCACGAGTTTTTAATTAAACTTAATATTCCCAGCATCAAAGCAGCAGGGCTTTTGGCTACCTGAGGCTGTTGTCCACTGATAAGTTTCCTCTGTGCTCTTCCCTTCCAGGGTAGGCTCTGATATGAGTACTTGTCTTCTTCTCCCAGTCCCAGTATATCACTGATCTTCAGCTGCTGACACTTGGATTTATACTTTTGAGGGTTCGGAGTTATAGGACCCGAATTTCCAAAATTGGTGATATTGGTGGCAGTTTGGAGGAAGGAGCCTTTTCCTCAGTGGTGGATATCTCATGGGTGGAAGCATTCAACCATCTTTATCTCAATACGATGGTTTGTATTATTAACTAATTTAAAAAACCTCAAAAATTTGAAGAGGAGGGCTGTAGTAAAACCCATCAGAGGGGCCATCTCAGCTGCTGAAGGGGGGAGATAAATATATTGGTATCCATGGTGTAAACAACTGATTACTCCCTTGGGCAAGCCCTGGCCTTTCCTGGAGCAATGTACTTGCCACTGCTTTAAAATTAGGTCCAGAATGCCTCTCCCAACTGATTTTTCTGTTATTAGTCCTTGTGAAATCTGCCTTTCCTGTGTGTTCCCGTTTGGCTGGAGGTCAGGAGGAATGAATCTTTTAGAGGTAGGACTTCAAGGTGTCCTTTTCAAAGGGGGTTTGGTTGAGTTTATGATGGAGTTCAGGCAGTCTTGGAGGAGTTGAGCATCCTCCCATCCCCTTGCAAGAGGCTCCCAGCAGCTCAGGTGAGTGGCAATGCAAAAGCTGCCTTGGAAACTCCCTGTTGCTGGCATCCTTCTGCAGTCCCTGGTCATGTCCCAAAATCAGTGTGTCTGGATAGTGAAATGGGTTGTTTCTTTTTTTTCTTTCTTTCTTTTTTTTTTTTGTCCCCTAATTAATTAGTTCAGACATTTAAGAAAAGTTTTGAACAGAGTGGGGACAGATGCAATTGAAAAATCATGTTTTTCATAACTTTGTAATTTTCTTGTGCATCATTGTAATCTTAATAATGAAAAATAATCTGTTAAAAGCAATTATGGCCTGAATAATAATCCTAACTAATAAACAGAATGTACTGTGTAATTTTGGTCGTTTTCAGCCATCTGGCTCCAGTCTCCCTAATTGACTTAAAGCATAGTGACAATGTCAGCAACATGCAGTGTTCAGCTTGGCTGCAATTACTGCACAGGCATTCCTCACAGAAATCCAGTTTGTTTATTGTTTTTTTTTTTAAAGAAAAAATAAATCAATACATCAAAATTATTACTAATTCTGTTACAGGAGCACAGATCATGAATCCATCAATGTTGTCTTCCACTGAGCTCAAAAAACTTTACTTATAATGATTTGATTGTGTACGGTTTCATTATTTTCTAGTGAAACTGCAACTGGAAGACTTTGAATGTATCCAAGTATCTAAATTCATGCTGGCACTTCTGAAGCTGCCAGAATTTAAATGCTTTCAGTGTTGGCCGGACTTAAGGCGTCTCTTAAAACTCAAGCGCTCCCTTTGGTTGGTTGCTATAGGCCATTTGTTTTTTTGATTAATGCACGTCATTGCTAAAATTTCCGAGGTTTGCACTCAGTCTTTTAGACCCTTCAGTTTCATTTGCCAAAATGAAGCAATGTGTCCATATCTATTTTTTTTTCAGACGCAATGGTTTGCCAGGTTGGAGCTGGATATTTCTCTATACTTACTGCAGAGGCGGCTTTCGAATTTTCTAGCCGAAACCACAGCATAGCAACTTTGTGGCAAGCTTTGCTCAGGCTAGGTGCTTGCAGTCTGTTATAATTACTGTGACAAACCTGAAGTGCCAGCCCCCAGTTTAACCTCCCTTCAACACTTACTACTGGCAAATAGGGTGTCTGCTCCTTTGCAGTGGGCAGACTTTTTTTTTTTTGACTTAATGAGGAAGGGTTGAGTGATGGCGTGGGATCAGCCTGTGCAGATGCAGAGTATAAAGCAAGGCATAATGATCCATGTGAGAACATAGAACTCGGCTGGGTCAAACCATGGTCCTCCTTGTCCAGTAACCTGGCTCTTGAGAGTAGACACCGTGGGTGCTGAGGGAGGATATAAGAGCAAGACCCACAGAGAAAATTCTCCCCATAAGACTTCACTGGACTCCTGCTAATTTCTGGTTCAGACCCCTGAGCAGGAGGTGGAGACCTGCATTGAGTTGCACTTGATGGAGGTTCTTCAGCTGAGAATTTGCCTACTTTTTTTGAACCCATGCAAACTTTGGCATCTGCAGTGCTCTGCAAGCCGGCATTTCGCATGCATTGTGCTTTGTGTGCAATTTCCCTATACTCCCTCTTGCTCTGATATTTTAAGGCATTTTTAGAGGGGTTTTGCAGAGCCCTCTGAGACCTGTTGCAGCTTAGCCCGTTGCTGTTAAAGCTTTGGTGTTTACAGTGGCCATATGCTTGCCAACATACAGTTGTCAGTATAGCTTCTGTGCTATGTGAAATGTAGATTTTCTGCAACTCATACTGTTATTTTTGCAGAGCGATGATGGGAAAGCTTTGGTGGGGCACCTGAGCAGAGCGCAGGTCCCTGTTTCTCACAAGCCAGACCTTTGCATCACGCTGTGCTTCCCTTCGCCTGACTCAAGGCTGCTCTGTCAAGTGTTTATTCTTGGGGAGGGCACAGTTTATTGCCTGGTTTTGCTTAATGAAGCAAATAACCTGGTTTGCCATTCTAGCCACTGATGTCTTCTGCTTAATTTGCTAAATCTGATTATGCCATTTGGACAAGTTTTAATATTTACACACTGTTAGAAGGAGCAACTTAAATGGCTTTAAAAAGTGGAAAGACATGAATTGTAATTTCTGCCCTTAATTTTGTGGGATTCTGGTGCAATAAAGCTGTGGTTAGATGAGTACGTACTCCTACTGAGTATATGGCATACTGACTTACTACTTATTTTCACCTATGCTACTGTATATAATCATAGCTGCTCTCAAATACTGGCACCTATCCCTTGGTGTCTATCATCAGATAACGTTCACCTGTATAAGGGGTTGGATGTGATGTGGGCTTTCAGTAAATAATGATGTGACGAGTTGGTAAGGAAGAAACAATTTCTGTGAGATCTGGTGAGAGTGCAATGGTAAAGACTTGAAGTTCAGAGGGAGCTCTGCAATCTGATCCATGTTTTTGTTTGTTTATGGAGTTAGATTAATTGGTTACTCATCCCAAACTTTGCAGCCCTCAGAATGGGAGCAAAGCCATTGGGTCAAAGCCGGTGTGGGATGTGTGCCAAAATCTGGGATGAAAGTTGTCTCATTTTGGGCTGAGGCATTAAGATGCTCCCTTGTGGACTTTTAAATGGCTTGTGAGTGAACCAGTCTTCCTCAGTGTGCAAAGAAGGGTGGGCTCCATTAAAAGTCTCTTCTGGGTTTCATGTTTTTTTGGTGTGGGTTCTTTCCTTTTTTTTTTTTTTGGCAAACACTGCAAAACTATTCCCTGCTTGAGCAGCAGACTTCATTGGTAAGTTTTTGATCAATGTAAAACCAGAGATCTGCTGGGAATACTCTATTAAAATAAATAAAAAAAAAAAGAAAAGAAAAAAAAACTGTATGTGCAGTATTGAGCACTCAGTCTGTGTCTTGTGGTGGCTGACAGGGAGATGTGAAAGCCCTTGGTTAGGTTGATTGCCTTCATGATATGCTCGATATGAGTTAACTTGTTTTCTGTACCTTCTACCATTTCATTTTGTAATAGCAAATAAAGCTTAGATGTAGTAAATGTAATGTCTACTGCTGCTTGATTTTACAGGCCAGTGAATAAATGAACTTCCTCTGATATTCCGTATCTTCTAATAAATAGAAATGCTGCAGCGGGATTGTGTGTGAGTGACTGGGAATTACTTATCTCTAGCTCATCTCCTTAAAGTTGTTTTTCTCATGCACTTGCATGTTTGTAGTTTACCAGGAAAATAATTTTTGACATCAGATTTAGAATCGGTGATTTAAAGCTGAATCAGGGCACTTACCCATGTGATTGTTGAGTTGGGGGTCTGTGATTCTGCAAGGCTGCAAAGTCAAGAGGCGTTTGAAATCATATGCCTAATTGAATCTATTGAAACTAAAAATCATGAAAAATAATTAGGAATTTTCAGTGTCAGAGAGTGCAGGGAGTAGCAACAACAGCTTTTTAGATGGGTCTTGATCATGCAGTGCTTAGAAGTTTCAGTTGTTTTCAAAACATGTATTTTAAAAAAATCATGGTGTGGGAGGCATTAAGGAGGCAGAGATTTTGAAGATTTTGATGCATTACAAAACCAGTCATCCTCCAGATGGGTGCCTTCCCATTTGCTGTGTGGGGAGGTCTCAGAGCATGGAGAGTGCTGTGTTCACTTGTGCAGAATCCACTGGAAAGCGGGGCGATGCCTTGCAGAGTAGACCGAAGTCAACAGAAGAGGGAATTGGAAAAGCTTTATTAGTATTGCACATTTAATTGGTAATAAATTCCACGTGCCACTGCTGCAGCTTGCCCATGCTCCTCACGGCATGAGCTGAGATCACCCCATGCCCACCTGGGCGAACAAGCTGTGCAGCATGCCTGACCTCAGTGCCGGTGAGCTGCTCAGATAGAAACCTTGGCATGTGCCGCCTCGGCTCCTCGACAGAGCAAAGAGCAGCAATGTTCATCCCAGGCCCATAAGTGATGACAGGACTTGGAGAGGAACCTTTTGGGATTAACGCTAAAAATATTTGGGTAGCCATCTGAGTGCTTGAAGTCTTTTTTTTTTTTTTTTTTTTTTTTTTTGGGGCAGGGAAAGGAAGGAGATGAAGACTCCTCATCTGTTTGCTGTCCTCATAGCACAGCCTGCCCGCTGAATAGCTGAGTGACAGGCAATCTGGCCTATCCATATGACCATATTGTTTTCCTCCCCTAATTAGCCTGGTCCTTACTGTGCTGATGAGGAAACAGATGCACTGAGCAGCAAATTACCTTCATCTCGCCTCTGAATAAAAAAGACACAGCACTTAATTGACTCATTTGATCTCCGGCAATTCAAAGCAAGCAAAGTGGAAATATTTAAAAGTGGCAGTTCCTTTCTGAAAAGGGGGAAAGTATGTTGGGAGTGTATATAAATGCATTTGTGTATGCTTATGGATTTAAAGTGTCAGATGTGAGGGTGATGCTGAGGCTTGTAGAGTTGCTATTTGATGCCTTCAAAGAGAGGCACAGAGCCTCCTGTTACCACAAGCAAAAATGATGAAAAAATACCCCATTATTTCCTTTGTCAACAACAAAATATTTGCATACTTAACTGCACCAATATTTTTTTACAGTTCCTTGGCAGTAAATGTTGATTTCTTGTGCAGCGTGGCATGCTGCACATACTAGCAGCTGAAATGGCTCACTCCTGCATCCCTGAGCTCCTGTCTGTGCTCCTGCCTGGGCACTGGCCATGCCACAGGGCTTCTCTGCTGTCCATGTTTTCTCTTGTTATTTTTTCCTACATTTATATAAATACATATGGTTTTTTCCTGCTAGTTTTTTTGTTTTGTTTCTAATATAAATAAGATAAAATATTGTCCTGGTTTCAGCTGGGATAGGGTTGATTGTCTTCCTAGTAGCTGGTACAGTGCTATGTTTGAGTTCAGTATGCGAAGAATGTTGATAACACACTGATGTTTTCACTTGTTGCTAAGTAGTGTTTAGACTAAAGTCAAGGATTTTTCAGCTTCTGATGCCCAGCCAGTGAGAAAGCTGGAGGGGCACAAGAAGTTGGGAGGGGACACAGCCAGGGCAGCTGACCCAAAGTGGCCAATGGGGTAGTCCATACCATGGGATGTCCCATCTAGTGTAGGAACTGGGGAGAGTGGGGGCAGGGGGATCACTGCTTGGGGACTAACTGGGCGTTGATCAGTGGGTCGTGAGCAATTGCACTGCGCATGATTTGTACATTCCAATCCTTTTATTACTACTGTTGTCACTTTATTAGTATTATCATTATCGTTATTAGTTTCTCCTTTTCTGTTCTATTAAACCGTTCTTATCTCAGCCCACGAGTTTTACTACTTTTCCTGATTTTTCTCCCCCATCCCAGTGGGTGGGGGGGGAGTGAGTGAGCGGCTGCGTGGTGCTTAGTTGCTGGCTGGGGTTAAACCACAACAAGTACATATGGGTATGTTTTGGAAGGTGCTACTTAAGGGATTGAGGAGAGGTCTTAACAGCTGTGCATAGCTGGTGCCTGATGTGTACCCCAGCATTGGTGTGGGAGCTGTGTTCTGCCACCTCCTTCTGCAGCTCTTGGGGTCACTGGGGAGCTCTTGGCAAAGATCCACATTGTACCTTACCGAAATTCTCATGTGGACAAAGAGGATGTATCTGGCACAACGCAGTCTAGTCTTAAAGGCTGAGAAGAAATTTGTCTTTTATTTTATAACCTGGGTGCATTTATGCCTGCAGCCACATCTCTGGTCCCCAAGGTGAAAGTCATCTGGTGGAGGTGAATGGTCACTCCCTGAACTCACTAGCTCCTTGTGGATGGACTTCTTTCATGGTGTCTTAATCCTTCAAGAGGTGGTTTCGCCTGCAACTCTCTGCAGTGAATGCTTTGCAAAAAGAAAATTGTTTCCGTACAGCTGTCATTGTGGCCATCCCATTTATTAGGACAGTGTATCTTAGCAGAACCTAAGGGATGCTTAAGGTGCAGATGTTTTTTGTCCTCTTCGTCTGACCTAACTTGGCCTTCCCTACATAAGATGTACGTTCCATTGATTTGTCCCCCTGCTGTGCTTCAGTAAAAGCTGTTACCAAGTCTGCTTCCATTTCAATTTAACTTCTTTGGGGTGTTTAAAGGTTAGTGTAAGTGCATGTACAGGGGCTGCTCAGAGATTTGCATATAGTAATAGTACCCTGTTGCATACTGTCAAGACATAAATGAGTATTATTCATGCCAGCTTGCATTTGTCAGAGGAGGGGTTTCTTTGTTCTTGACACCTAGCAATTTAGAAATATTAAACTTTCCCTTTAAATGGCTAAAATTCCATATTTATGCCTGTAAGATGATCATTGAAATGTGTTAAGGCAGTACCAACTTCACTCAGTGGACTTTGCCCTACTCTGCATCTCTTCTGCTTCTTCCCCTTTTCCTAAGGTTTCTGCCTTCTCTTTGTTACAAATACCTATTCAATAGATTGCTGTTGCTGTTGAGTTTGGGGTATTTTTTAAATACTTTTTTCTACTTGATTCCGAGTTTCATTTTATTATTTTCCTCTGGGTTATAAAGTGCATGCATGGAAGAAAGCTTTTGGACTAAAGTGGGCCAGTTCAATCAGGAAAGCTCCCGAGCACGCACCAACCCGAATGTGCAGTGCTAATTCACTAATCAAAGTAAACTATGCTGTAAAGAAAGATGAGGGTTGACATAATTAGAAGGGCTATTTTTGATGCAACGTGAATTACACATGCTAGATTTGCCATGATAAGAATCCCAGTGTGTCTGTTATCTTGGTGATTTATTTTTTTTACTAGTGAGGTAATGAATACTCTTTCTAATAAAAATTAGATATGCTTATTCCATTGTACTTGAGTGTAAACCTTCCAGGGGGAAAGAAGTGGGCTCAGATAGTAGAGTCAGATTGTCTGTAAGCATCTTCCTTGCAGGTATATTTTCAAAGCTATTTTTTCTTCTGATTATATGATGCTGAATTTCTTGTACCTGAACAAGTAAGTAAAAAGAAACAGTTATTAAGCTACAGAAGGTAGAAACTACAAGGGCAAAGACAATGATACCTGTAAAACAAGAATAACGGAAAGATCACTTTAATTACTGATACACTAAGTGGCACCTTTTTACCTAGCATCGTATTACTCTCATCTATTTAATTATCTGTTGCTTTTTACATTGCATGTGCTTTAACAGAAATGAATAAATAAAAAATGCGTCTGCCGTTGAGTCAGACTGTTACATTTGTTATGGGCTGTTTGGATTTTAAATAATTTGTTAAAGCAATACTCCTGCAGTTTGTAGTTGCATATTCTGAATCAGAGGCCATTTGAAATACAGTTGGTACTTTATATACGTTTGCTTGCCATGCATTCTTGTGAGAAAATCAAGATAACAGTCAATGAAAGTAAAACTCATGTCTGCGAGTATACGTTATTTTAGGTGACTTTTTTTTTCTTTTTTTTTTTTGAAGTGGCTGAGCTGTGCAGAACGGCTGAGGCTCAAGACCCCTGTTCTGGGGTGTTGTATGTAGCAGAGGATAGGCCATGCATGCCCACATTGAGGGGTGATGTGTAGGGCAGCCTGTGGTGTGATGTGATGCCTGTATGATGAAACAGCTTCAGCAGGAGGGTTGACCAACAGGTTCCTTGGTCCGTATGGTGTTGCATGGTCTCAGTGCCATCCTGCAGCCGTGAGTGTTTATGGATAAACATATGGCAAGTTGAAACTGTAGATGTCCCCTTCGAAAGTGGATGGGCTGGATTGTTTAGGTTTTCAGTGGATAGTTTGCACTGTTGGTCTCCAGGTGTGATTGCAATGCTAACTTGAAAACCACAGGCACTGTGTGGGTTGTGGGGCATGGGCAAGTCAGCAATACACAAAAGTCACTGAAAGTTAAAAGGAGGTTCCTTGCTAGTCCTGCATAAAGAAATGTATAAAGCTCCTACCAAGTTTCAGCTGAGGAGGTGTGTTCTTCTTGACTGGTGTGAGACCCCTGCTGTCAATCAGAGCAGGGCTTTGAGTATTATTCTGGGACTGGTGCTGTTGGCAATTGGGGCTCTTGTGCATGAGAGTTGTTTTGCAGCAGATCTGAATGTGGCTGCAGGTCTGGATTTTGTTGGTTAAAGAAAGTCTGGAAGGTGCTGGGGAGATACAGAGGGAAACTTGTGGCTGCAGACACCAAGCATTACCTGAGGGGGTCCATGAAGCCTGGGAAACTTGAAAACTTACTTTGTTCCTTTCTTTTTCAAGATTATTGTCAGAATTGGTTTGATTTTGTGGGTTTTTTTGGGTTTTTTTTGTTTTTTTTTCCCCGTCTTGTTTTCATTGTTTTACAGCTCTGGCTGCCATTGCTAACAGATAAATCTATCTTGCCACTGCTGGGCAAGGTGGTTCTTTGGAAATCTGCAAAATCAGGGATGGGATTTCAGACCAAGGGAGCCCTTGAACCTGTCTGGTTCCTCAGTTCTTGAAAATCTGTCCTAATGCAAGCAAAGACTTGGAGAACCTGGGGCGGTGCTGGAAGCAGGTGCTGGTACATGTTGTCTGCCTGGGCCTGGAGCTGTGTGGGCAGGCAGAGCAAGCCTCCTGCCAGGGGTCAGCGAAAAGATTGGGATCATCACTCTTAGGTTCGTTTTACGTTTCTCTTTATTGTCCTTCTGCTCCTCAGCCCAGGATGAAGGAGGGCCCTGAACATCCTAAATGACTTATTTGTTGAAAAGCACCCAGGTGCATATGTTCCCCCCCCATCAGGATGGATGAACAAAGGAAGAAGATTAAGAAGTTGCTTAATAATGCAACAAAATAATGAAAAAAGCATTAAGGGCAGGAAAAGAAGTCATTAGTCTGCAAAAAAATAATAGTAATTTAAAAACATGGCTAAAAGGATCAGCTTTTGGGTGCAGGGTGACCATCCTGGGACTTCCAGGCGTTACTGACAGTACAACGTTGGGGAGCTGTTTTGGTGCTCTCCTGCCTTAGGTTTGGAGTGCTGGTAGACAAGTATTTATGCATGCACTACACCACTGCGTCGGTCATCTCATTGCAGAGTGCGAAATTAATTGTTCCACTGCAGACAAGATCTGAATGCGGAGTGCCTTCCTCCTTCCCCCACCTCTCTGCTTTTCTTCTTTCAATATTTAGCCAAGGCAGCTGTGCTTAAATCTAAGATTTCCCCATGTCTTTGCATACATCATTGAGGGACTATAATTCCATAAACCAGAATAGGCCTCAATCACCTTTTGAACTCAGTGGTGCAGCTAATTGAATGAAACTTGCTGGGAAAGACACAAAATAATTAGTTTGTGTCTGTTAGGTTGTCAATGTGTGGCTATTGTGACAGAGTTCCCCCTTTTCCCCCTTTTTCCCCCCTTGACTGCAGTCTATGTGTTAATTATACTCTAAAAATATGGAGAGCCAGAAAATATGTTTTCTTTATTTGTGCTGAAAATGGCTAGTTGTCAAGATAACAAGATTTCAGGAATGTGGAGATAAATACGTTTCATGGAGAACTTCCCAAATGCATTTCCAAAGTGATCTGAAGGCATGGGGTTTCTCAAGGGTGTAGGCAGGTGGTCAGGCTCCAGTGAAAGTGTGGCAAGGTATGGGGGGACCTGGGTTATACTTTTGTCCCATTTCTTGGCCGTTGGTGAGGGATTTCCCTGCTCCAAAAGGAAGTCTCTCTTTTGCACTTTCCCTCCTGTTTTCTGCCAAACAGAACAGTGATAAAAATGAGGTTTCCTTGTGTTTGCAAAGTGTGATTGAGATTTATGGGTGAAAATCATCCTAACCCAAGTAGTACTCGTTACGAAATGTGATCGAAGGTCTAAGCCTTGTGGTCCTTACTTGAGTAGAATGCCCTTGATTTGCTGGGAGCTGGACCCAGGCAAAATATGTATGATGCTATTTGTGGCTTGTGTTTCCCAGTGTTTTAGCCAATAGAAAAAAATGTGCAAAACGTCTAAAATGGCTTTTTTAAATTTTTTTCTTAACTGGGTGGGAGCACCTGGTACATACAGATCCTGTCCTGGTGCTCAGTGCTGCAGGGGAAGCCTTCAGTGAGCAAAGCACCTCAGCACATGCTGACTTCAGCACATGAAATGTTTCCATCTGTATCAGTGGGGCTGTAAATGGAAGTTCAGGGGACTTTTCTTTGGAAAAGAAGGATCGAGGTGGGGGGGGTGGAGAGAGAGAGAGGTTTTAACTTCCTGGTAATTTGTTCCATGCAAGTGAGATACCCTGTAGTTATTTTCAGTGCCTGTAGTAAATTGCAGTGTTTGGACTTTGCAATTTCGCAGGACAGTGGCAAGAGGCAGGTTTCCATCTGTGAGCCAATGAGGAGGTAAATTCTGTGTTTGCAAGCCTGCAGAGCACTCCGCTGGAGCCAGGACTGCCCTAATGACTTGGGTCTGTCCTGGCATTTCTATGCATCCGACTGAAGTGTGTTCACTCATAATTCGGTTTCTCTCCTCCTCTTTTTACGGAGAAGTAGATCTAATTTAGGCGACTATCCTGAACATTACGTGTGCATGCAGGAAGGGTGAATACATGATCCATCTTGTGGTGGCTTGCAATATGTGTTTGCGCTGTGCAAGACGCTCAGAGGTGGCGTGCACCTGCAGGTTGTTAGCAGCATAAGAGAGCAAATCTGTCAAGAGAGTGGTTATTTAATTTATTTGAAAATAGGTACGTATCATATTATCTGGTTTCCTAAATGATTTCTGTGTTCGCAGGTGAAGCTGGTGCTGCTGAAGGGTCCTGGGCCCCTCGCAGCGGGCACCACAGTGTGTTTGCTTGTTTGCCTCGCAGCATTTTGGTCCCCTCCACATTCTTTCAATAGCACTTTTCTTTGCAGCATGAAAGCTTTGCATAGTAAGGACCTCACAACACAAGAATGAGTGTTACTTCCTTTTCTTTCTTCCTTTTTTTTCCCTCTCCCGTTGTGTTCTCTGCATCAACAGTTTTTGCTCTCCACTGCCAGGCCAGAAGCTCCTTTGTTCTGTCAATAGGGCTGGCCAAGCTGGGGGGCTGTAGCCCTCTTTTACCCATGACAGCTCACTAGGAATATGTGTGTGTATCTCTCTCTTTTTTTTCCTCCCATTAGCCTTTCAGAGTAATTAGTGTGGCTTTATGGCTGAAGTTGGTAAAGAGAGTAACGGTGAAGTCTGTCTGCACTGAAGTGTAGCAGAGGCTTTTATTAAGCTTATAATCGAGGAAAAAAAAAATCAAAACGAAAACAGTAATGAATTGCAAGCAGTGTCACAATTTGCTACGCCTTTCATTTATGCAGGACATCAGCCTGCAGAGAGGTTGAACCCTGTCTCTTGTCATGCATCTCTAATCTTCAGCCATTTGGGGCTGCAAGGGAGGGGGCTGCAGCTTGTGCTCCCTTTGGACCTCCCACCACAAACCTCTATTTCCTCTCCCAAAAATTTATTTGCAAAAGTTTCAGTTCAAAATGTTGCACAGAGAACTGTTTTCAAATACTGTATGGAAAGCCCTGTCTTGTATTAAAGCGTATGCTTAGGGAAAAAAAATAAAGGTAGCATGATGAGACTGGACTTCGGCAAGATTTTGGCTCACTGTGTTTCTTCCACATCTGAGAACTTGTTCCTGTGTGAATGCCAGCTTTTCCCATATTGGTGCCCCTGGATTTGAAAACCGGTGTGATACCTAGTTGACTTTATGCTTAGGTAACTTTCCTGTAAAATACTTAATTTTCATTAGCTTTCTTATTAGACTGCTTTTTTCCATGTAGAGTTTCATGTAATAATAATTGGACATTAGTTGAACAAATGTAAGTCAGCAGTTTTCAGCCCTTTTTTTTTTTATAGATGAGATGCTTTTTGGTAGACACGTAGGTAATTTCTCCTGATCTGCTTCCAGTTGTCATACCCCCAGAAAAGGGCTCTCTGCAGGTACCTGCCCTTCCCAATAAATGCCCAAATTGCCATATGAATCTCTGCACTGTGGGGCTGAGTCTTTGTGGTAGAATGGGAGAACTCATGCTGTAGATGAAGAGCTGTGAGAAATGAGGCATAGGGCCCCCTGACATACTCAGGAAGGACCGTTTGCCATTGAGTGAATGTGGATAACTGGGGTGCGACATGGTGGGTTGGGTGCTAAAGGTGATCAGCATTCAACTCATCTATTTCATGTTCTTGAATAAATTAATGTCCCCAAATCTGAATTTAAAGAACACTGCTTGCTTTGTTCATTCACTTTAGTGGCCTGTTATGATATCTCAGTTACTTCTAAAGCTGGTCAAACTTTTTCACATGAATAACTTTGCCACTAAGAACATCTTGTTTGGTTTAAGTCAAAGTTTTCTAGAAGAAAACTACTCTTCTTGGGTTTTGGTTTTTTTTTGTCGTGTCGTCCCCCCCCCC